>NC_069499.1:812092320-812382320 GCF_027579735.1 Bombina bombina
AGTTTTAAATAGGAATAATTTATTAAAGTATAGTGTAGTGTTAGGTGTAATTGTAACTTAGGTTAGTTTTTATTTTACAGGTAAATTTCTCTTTATTTTAGCTAGGTAAGCTATTAAATAGTTAATAACTATTTAATAGCTATTGTACCTAGTTAAAATAAATTGAAATTTGCCTGTAAAATAAAAATAAATCCTAACATAGCTACAATATAATTATTCTTTATATTGTAGCTATATTAGGGTTTATTTTAAAGGTAAGTATTTAGTTTTAAATAGGATTAATTTAGTTCATAATAGAAATATTATTTAGATTTATTTAATTAATATTTAGGGTTAGTGTTAGACTTAGGTTTAGGGGTTAATAAATTTATTACAGTGGCGGCGGTGTAGTGGGGGCAGGATAGGGGTTAATAAATGTATTATAGGTGGCGACGGTGTAGGGGGGGCAGATTAGGGGTAATTAAATTTAATATAGGTTGCGGCAGGGTCCGGGAGCGGCAGTATAGGGGTTAAACTAATTATTTAGTTGCGGCGAGGTGCGGGATCGGCAGGATAGGGGTTAATAACTTTATTATAGAGGGCTGCGGTATAGGGGGGGCAGGATAGGGGTTACTAGGTATAATGTAGGTGGCGGTGGGCTCCGGGAGTGGCGGTTTAGGGGTTAATACATTTATTATAGTTGCGGTGGGCTCCGGGAGCGGCGGTTTAGGGGTTAATATGTATAGAGTAGCTTGCGGTGGGCTCCGGGAGCGGCGGTTTAGGGGGTAATAACTTTATTTAGTTGCGGCGGTGTAGGGGGGGACAGATTAGTGGTGTTTAGACTCGGGTACATGTTAGGGTGTTAGGTGTAGACAGCTCCCATAGGAATCAATGGGATGTCTGGCAGCAGCGAACTTGTACTTTCGCTATGGTCAGACTCCCATTGATTCCTATGGGATCCGCCGCCTCCAGGGTGGCGGTTTGAAAACCAGGTACGCTGGGCCAGAAAAGTGCCGAGCGTACCTGCTAGTTTTTTGATAACTAGCAAAAGTAGTCAGATTGTGCCGCACTTGTGTGTGGAACATCTGGAGTGATGTAAGAATCGATCTGTGTCGGACTGAGTCCGGTGGATCGAAGTTTACGTCACAAAATTCTACTTTTGCCGGTCTCTAGCCTTTGATAACTAAGGCGAATCAGCCTCGCCACAAATACGCTGCGGAATTCCAGCGTATTTGAGGTTGACGGCTTGATAACTAGGCCCCATTGGGTCAAGTGGGCAGGTAGTGAGGTGTGAGGAAGACATTAGGGAACTCACTTCATTCTCAGTGGTTGTGGGGGAAGGTACTGAGAGTGGAGGAGGGGGTGACCGGGGGCAGAGATGGAAGGTTGCAGTCTTGTGGTGGGATGTTGCTTCGGATGGCAAGTGTTTTGTTGAAAAAGTACTCTGCCAAGTCTTGAGCACTAAAGGCAGATGAAGGGGGTGGTGCAAGTGGATAGAGGAGAGTGTTGAAAATGGACGTTTTGGTTTTGAGGAGTGAGAAGATATGAGAGAAGAGAAGTAGTTTTGCTTGGCTAAGGTAAGGGCAGAGGAGTAAGAATAAAGACTGAACTTATAGAGGCCTATTTATCAAGCCGTCAACTGTGCTGCATTTGCCGGCACCAATACGCTCGCCTGACATCGCCTAACATCACGGCCGTGGACCTGAATATGCTCTCCTTATTTAACAAAAAAGCTGTCAAAAAGCCGCGCACCAAGTATGGAGCGATGAGCAGTGGACTGTTGTTAACTAACAGTCATCGATCTCGCTGCTATTCGGCTTTTTCCCTGCTTTATTTGTATACTGTCACTAAACACTGCCACTATACTAAACTGTTTAACCCCTATCCCGCCGCTCCCGGACCCTGCTGCAACTAAATAAAGTTATTAACCCCTATCCCGCTGCTCCCGGACCCCGCCGCCACCTACATTATGTTGTTAACCCCTAATCTGCCGTCCCCTACACCGCCACCACCTACATTATGTTATTAACCCCTATCTCACCGCTCACGGAGCCCACTGCAGCTAAATAAAGTTATTAACCCCTAAACAGCCAGCCCCCCACATCACCATAAACTAAATTAACCTATTAACCCCTAAACCTAACATCCCGCTAACTTTATATTAAATTTTAACTCATCCCTATCTTATAATACATTTAAACTTAAAGTGAATGTAAATTTTGATGTTAAAGTGCCCGGTTTTTCAAACTTCGATTATAAACAGGGGCACTTTAATTCATCAAAATTTACATTTCACTCCTGTTATGAAAAAAAGCTTACCTTTTAAACTTCACAGCAGCTGATGCTTCTTCCACCCGTTTCAAAGCCTCTTCCTGGGTCTAAAATGAGGCATCTGGCTTCCTCCAATCACAGAGTTGAATCAGACACTGATTCCCCCGGGGGGGAAGCTGTGATTGGAGGATGACCTATCAATCATTTCTGACATCAGAAATAGCTTTTGAGACCGGAGGAAGCTGGAGCTGCTGTGAAGTTTAAAAGGTAAGTATTTTTTCACAACAGGAGTGAAATGTAAATTTTGATGAATTAAAGTGCCCCTGTTTTTAATCGAAGTTTTAAAAACCAGGCACTTTAGCATCAAAATTTACATTCACTTTAACTTTAGATTTAAATTAAACTATATAAAACTAATAATTAAACTACCCTAACTATTAGACTAAAACTACATTAAACTATATTAAATTAATAATTAATCTCCCCCAACTATTATACTAAAATTACATGAAACTATATTAAACTAATAATTAACCTACCCTAACTATTAGACTAAAATTACATTAAACTATATTACATTAATAATTAATGTACCCTATTATACTAAAATTACATTAAACTATATTAAACTAATAATGAATCTACCCTGTTAGACTAAATTACATTAAACTACAAATTAAATTAACTATATTATATATTTAAACACCTAACCCTACTCAAATAATTTAAATCTACACTAAAAAATTGCAAAGTTACAAAAAACTAACAACTAAGTTACAAAAAATAACAAACACTAAGTTACAAAAAAATAAACACTAAGTTACACAAAATAAAAAATAAATGATCAAAGATTTAAACTAATTACACCTAATCTAAGAGCCCTATGAAAATTAAAAAGCCCCCCCCAAAAAAACAAAAACAAACCCTAGCCTACAATAAACTACAAATAGCCCTTAAAAGGGCCTTTTGCGGGGCATTGCCCCAAAGAAATCAGCTCTTTTACCTGTAAATAAAAAATACAAGTACCCCCCCCAACAGTAAAACTCACCACCCACACAACCAACCCCCCCAAATAAAAACCTAACTAAAAAAACCTAAACTCCCCATTGCCCTGAAAAGGGCATTTGGATGGGCATTGCCCTTAAAAGGGCATTTAGCTCTATTGCAGCCAAAACCCCTAATCTAAAAATAAAACCCACCCAATACACCCTTAAAAAATCCTAACACTAACCCCTGAGATTCCATCCTCAACAAAGCCGGCAGAAGTCCTCATCGAAGCCAGCAGAAGTCTTCATCCAAGCGTCCGAAGTCTTCATCCAAGCCCGCAGAAGGCATCTTCTATCTTCATCCATCCGGCGAGGAGCGGGTCCATCTTTAAGACATCTGGCGCGGAGCATCCTCTTCTTACGACAACTCCCGACGAATTAAGGTTCCTTTAAGAGACGTCATCCAAGATGGTGTCCCTTAGATTCCGATTGGCTGATAGAATTCTATCAGCCAATCTGAATTAAGGATGAAAAAATCCTAAAGGCTGATGCAATCAGCAAATAAGATTCAACTTCAATCCTATTGGCTGATCCAATCAGCCAATAGGATTGAGCTTGCATTCGGAATCGGAATCTAAGGGACGCCCATCTTGGATGACGTCATTTAAAGGAATTTTCATTCAGGAAGAAGACGTTGAACGAAGAGGATGCTCCGCGTCGGATGTCTTGAAGATGGAGCCGCTCCGCGCCGGATGGACGTAGATAGAAGATGCCGTCTGGGTGTAGACTTCTGCGGGCTTGGATGAAGACTTCGGCCGGCTTCTTGGAGGATGGATATCGATCTTCAAAACTGTAAGTAAATCTTCAGGGGTTAGTGTTAGGATTTTTTAAGGGTCTATTGGGTGGGTTTTATTTTTAGATTAGGGGTTTGGGCTGCAATAGAGCTAAATGCCCTTTTAAGGGCAATGCCCATCCAAATGCCCTATTCAGGGCAATGGGGAGCTTAGTTTTTTTTAGTTAGGTTTTTATTTGGGGGGGTTGGTTGTGTGGGTGGTAGGTTTTACTGTTGGGGGGGTATTTGTATTTTTTATTTACAGGTAAAAGAGCTGATTTCTTTGGGGCAATGCCCTGCAAAAGGCCCTTTTTAAGGGCTATTTGCAGTTTATTGTAGGCTAGGTTTTTTTTTATTTTGGGGGGGCTTTTTTTATTTTCATAGGGCTCTTAGATTAGGTGTTATTAGTTTAAATCTTTGATCATTTATTTTTTATTTTGTGTAACTTAGTGTTTGTTATTTTTTGTAATTTAGTTGTTAGTTTTTGGAATTTTGTAATTTTTTAGTGTAGATTTAAATTATTTGAGTAGGGTTAGGTGTTTAAATATATAATATAGTTAATTTAATTTGTAGTTTAATGTAATTTAGTCAACAGTTAGGGTAGATTAATTATTAGTTTAATATAGTTTAATGTAATTTTATTATAATAGTTAGGGTAGATTAATTATTAGTTTAATATAGTTTAATGTAATTTAGTATAATAGGGTAGATAAATTATTAGTTTAATATAGTTTAATGTAATTTTAGTATAATAGTTAGTGTAGGTTAATTAATAGTTTAATATAGTTTAATGTAATTTTAGTATAATAGTTAGGGTAGATTAATTATTAGTTTAATATAGTTTAATTTAAATCTAAAGGTAAGTTTAAATTTATTATAAGATAGGGATGAGTTAATATTTAATATAAAGTTAGCGGGTTGTTAGGTTTAGGGGTTAATAGTTTAATTTAGTTTATGGCGATGTGGGGGGCTGGCGGTTTAGGGGTTAATAGGTTTAGTAAGTTTAGTAAGTGGTATGTGGGAGGCCAGGGGTTTAGGGGTTAATACCTTTAGTTAGTTGCGGTGGGCTCCGGGAGCGGCGGGATAGGGGTTAATAACTTTTATTTAGTTGGCGGTGGTATCGGGACGGCAGATTAGGGGTTAATAAGTATAATGTAGGTGGCGGCAGTGTAGGGGGCGGAAGATTAGGGGTTAATAAGTATAATGTAGGTGGCGGCGATGTCGGGGCGGCAGATTAGGGGGTAATAAGTATAATGTAGGTGGCAGCGATGTCGGGCGGCAGATTAGGGGTTAATAAGTATAATGTAGGTGGCGGCGGTGTAGGGGGCGGCAGATTAGGGATGGTTAGACTCGGGGGTTATGTTAGGGTGTTAGGTGTAAACATAACTTTTATCAATGGGATATCGGACAGCAGCGAACATAAGCTTTCACTGCTTTCAGACTCCCATTGATTCTTATTGCATCCGCCGCCTCCATGGCGGCGGATTGAAAACCAGGTACGCTGGGCCGGAATAGTGGCGAGCGTACCTGGTAGATATTGTTTAACTTGCAAAAGTAGTCAGATAGTGCCGAATTTGCATTCGGAACATCTGTAGTGATGTAAGCATCAATCTGTGTCGGACTGAGACCGGCGTATCGTATGTTACATCACACATTTTGCTGGTCTGTAGGCTTTGATAACTAAGGGGAATCAAGCTTGCCACAATTACGCTGCGGAATTCCAGCGTATTTGCGGTTGACGGCTTGATAAATAGGCCTCATAGTATAGGAAATCTGGGTCAGAGCAGGATTTCCTCCAGACACGTTCAGCAGCACGGGAACATTTTTGTAGATAGCGTGATTGCTGAGAGTGCCAGGGCTGCAGCTGACAATGTGGGGTTTTGCATATGTGTGGAGAAGCAAGGGTGTCGAGTGCAGAGGAGAGAATATTGTTATAGTGGTTTGTAGCAAGGTCAGGGCAGGATACCGTGGAAGTGTGGGGGAGGCGTTTTTGAATAAGGTTAGAAAGTTAGAGAGGATCCACAGTGTGCAGATTTCTACAGGTGCAGGGGTAAGGGGGAGAAATAGGTTTAGTGTGTACATTGAGATTATAGGTGAGCAGATGGTGGTCTGAGATGGGAAATAGGCGACAGGTGACATCAGAAGGGGAGCAGAGGTAGGAGAATACCAGATTGATAGAGTGTCCACCGCGGTGAGTAGGGAATAGGGTGGATTGTGAGAGACCAAAGGAGTTTGTGAGTGAGAGAAGTTTAGAGGAAGCAGGGGCAGATGGGTTATCAATGGGGATGTTGAAGTCCACTAGGATTAGAGCAGGTGTATTTGTAGAGATAAAGTGAGAAAAGCCAGGCAGCAAAGTTGTCAAGGAATTGGGAGGTTGGTCCAGGGGGATAGATAATTGCCACCTTGAGGGAGAGGGGGGAGAACAGGCAGATGCAGTGGACTTCAAAGGAGGAGAAGGAGAGAGATGGATGAGGATGCAAATGCTGATAGGAGTAGGAGGGGGATAGTAAGACTCCAACACCGCCACCATGTCTCTCACCTGGCCTAGGTGTGTGGCTAAAATGGAGACCACCGTGCGTGAGAGCAGCAATGGAAGCAGTGTCAGAGGAAGATAGCCAGGTTTCAGAAATTGCTAGAAGATTAAAAGCATTAGAAACAAACAGGTCGTGAACAGTTGTAAGTTTGTTACAGACAGAGCGAGCATTCCAGAGGGCACAAGAAAAGAGAGTCGATAAGCGCTGTGGGTTAAAGGAGAGGAGATTGTCAGGATTGCGTGACCTGGAGTTTGTAATGTGAGAGACTGAGCAAAAGTGTAAAAGTGTGGTGATAGCTGCAGGGCCAGGGTTAGGAGAGATGTCACCAGCAGCAAGCAGTAGTAGGAGTGTGAGTAACAGAAGGTGAGAGTGAGACTTCTAGGAGCGTGTTTAAGTAGAGACAGGAGAGTTAGATGGGGAAGTATTTCTAAGGAGGCATAGTAGTTCATGAGAGGACAGCATAGGCGATGAGAGAAGGGAGGGAGATATAAGGATAGTGTGGGGATTATTGATGTTATAAGAGCATGCAGTAAGTTTTAGGAAAATGGCAGGCAGAAAGGACATAGAGAGCATTGTGCAGGTGTATAGTTAGTAAGGATTACCTGTTAGTGGGGTCTGCCGTTTCCCCTCCAGTTTCTAAACTCCAGTTCTTAACTTGGCCACTTATAATTAAGAGACACTTTGAAGCTCAGAAGCCAAGGCTTCACAGAGCCAGTGCTCAGCTGCATGTATCAGTGAAATTAGAGTTGGAATGATTTGATTCAAGGCAGCTGTGTTACAAGTAGACTAGTTAGGTAGACTGGAGTTACACGCTTGTAAATTAGATGGGGGGGTTGGGGGATGCACACAGAAATTGTACAAAGGGGCTGTTAACAAATATACAGAAAGTCATAAATTAAGACATCAGAGGAAATGCATACCAGGGTATTGAAAACACATTAAAGGGACGTGAAATGACAACCAGGGTGAAAAATGCAGAGAAGGAAATGCATACCAGGGTATTGAAAACACATAAAAAGGACATGGAATGGCAACCAGGGCAAAAATGCAGAGAAGGAAATGCATAGATGAGCCATATTTGTAGCCAAATTCCTTTAAGCACACTGAGCAAGGAGTCCACATCTGGTTTCCCCTTTTTCCAATAGGGAGACTAAATACATACAGAGAGAAGCACACTCACAGGAACGAACAACTAGCTCAATACCATTGTTAGCCTGTTCTATGGAGATTTACCACCTGGGTGCAGCTTCTTTTAGCCCAGTAATGTTTTTCACAGAGTATAACTTTCCTATAGTTCATGTGAGCCTTATAGATAACATTGTGATCACGCCCATAGCTTGTGGCAGACACTGCACTAATTGACTAAGGAGTATTAGGACACCGGGATCCCAAAGAAGTGCACTCGCGTAAGTAGAAGGTAGATCCAAACTGGAGCAGGCTGCACTCTTGATTGAAATGGTAATCGGATGTGACCTAGGCAGTCCAATCAGAAGTGCAGTAGAGCAGACCAGACGCCAATACAGCACGGAAATCAGGCAGCAGGCTGGGCGTCACAGTGTTAGCGAAATTACAGGCGCACATAGTGGCCGAAAGTAAAAACTTGGAACTAGGAGCAAGTAGATTATAATCCAATGTGTAACCTTTATTGTGATACACAATGTCTCAGCAACGCGTTTCTCAGCAACACATGCTGTTTCATCAGGCTATGGCCTGCTGCCTGATTTCCTGTGCTGTATTGGCGTCTGGTCTGCTCTACTGCACTTCTGATTGGACAGCCTTGTCATATGACATAACGTACGATGCTCCGGATGCTTGTGGGAGTCTTATGGGCGACTCTGTGGGTCCCGTATCGTCCCACTAGGCACTCCGGTTCTGCCGCCACATCTTGTGAGTAGCCGCCCTTAGGGGGTCTGCAACACCTCTTAGATTTGTTTGGTTTTCCTGACAATACTACCCTATGTGGTGCCTCTTTTTTTTTCCTTATTAGGTCTCATCCAACTAATTGGCTAAAATGCAAGCCAATAGATAATAAATAAAATGTCATGTGATCAGGGGGCTGTCAGAAGATGCATAGATACAAGGTAATCACAGAGGAAAAAAGTATATTAATATAACTGTGTCGGTTACGCAAAATTGAGGAATGAGTAATAAAGGGATTATCTATCTTTTTAAACAATACAAATTCTGGTGTAGACTGTCCCTTTAAATACAGTCTGGTTGCTGTCACCAGACTGAAAGGAAGGGCCAAAAACTGATAATGCTTGTCTAGAAAGAAAACCTCAGGAACTTGACATGATCCCTGTGAACAGGGATATGTGAATAAGCATCTGTTAAGGCTATAATAGGCATAAACTGACCTACCTCTACTAAAGGAAGTGAGGTGTGAATTGCCTCTTAAAATTAGGAACTTTCAGGAATTTATTCAATATTTTAAAAAAACAGGCCGAAAAGTACTCTCTTTCCTTGGTACTATAAAGAGATTTGAATTAAAACCCCTGGTTAGTTCTGAAGCTAGAACTGGGGCAATCACTCCTATTTATTCCAGATCTCTTAAGCAAAAAAAGCTTGGGCCTTTTAAGGATCTTGAGGATTTTGAGACAAAAAGAACCTTCTCTGAGGAGGCCTTGAACGAAAGCTTATTCATTACCCCTGTTAAATGAATTGCAATTTCCAGGGATCCTCATCAGATCTCTCCCAAACCTCCATAAAAGAGACTCAGTCTGCCCCTAACCAAAGGCTGGTCTGGCATGAGGGCCACACCTTCATGCAGTCTTGGAGGCTGGGGTAGACTTCTTGGACTGTTTGTATTTGAACCAACAAGGGCTGGACTTTCAAGAAGATTTGGACTAGCCATATTTTTAGGCAGAAGCAAAAAGATTTCTAAGCCTTAGATTGACAAAAGAAACTAAACCGCCATGCAGATCTAGGCAATAATATCATCCAGTCCAGGCCTAAACATAGATTTTCCCTGAAAGGGGAGAGATAGTAATCTTCATTTAGATACCATATCAGCAGACCAAGAATTAAGTCACAAAGCTCATAGCTAAAGGAGCCAATGCAGAATTATTAGCATTAATTTAAATTATTTTCACTGATGTGTTATAAAAATTATATTTGCTGTTCTCGAGAGATTAATATGATCTTAAATCTCATCCAAAGTGATTTCCCCAGGAAAAAAAGTTGTGAACATTTTTCACGCTGAACAGCAGTAGCTGCAGTTACACAGGCAATACTGACAACAAACATAAAACCTGCAAGCTGAAAGGATCACTTATGAAAACCTTCAAATTGTCTTTCTAAAGGATCCTTAAAAGAGGAACTATCCTCTAAAGAAATAGTGGTATGCCTTTCAAACGTGGAAATAGCTGCATCCACCTTAATAATAGTTTCCCAAATGTCTGTATTGACAGAAGGAAGAGAAAATATAGATTTAAATTTAGCATATGGAACAAAAGGAATATCTGGCTTCTTAAAAATTAGTTCAGAGTCACTTACGGGGAAAGAGGAAGACTGTTTGGGAGCTGCCTTAAAAAAATTATCAATGCTCTTAACTGGTTGCTTAACTGTAGTAGGACAATCCTCTACCTCTAAACCAATTGAAGCGTCCTGCAATAGAGCCTTAATATGTTCATGCCTGAAATTAAAGGAGACATGCTCTGCCACAGAAGCAGGGTCCTTAGACGTAGAGAGACTATCCTCATAATAAGAGTCCTCAGAGTCATAAACACCCCTATAATCAATGGAAAACTTATTGAGGAGTCCCTGAAGAGCTAAAGGCTTAAAAAGGACCACGTTCAAATTCTTCCAACGCCTGCTCTTAAATGATGGAGGCAAACTGATAATACTAATAGCAGAGTTTTGGAGAAGTTTAGATCAACCCTACTGGGAGCATTTTTGATCAAACAAAAACCATTGAACACTAAAAGACAGCAAAATCCTGTTTAGGGTTAGCAATAGACTCAGCACATGAGGTACATAGCTAAACAGTGGGACATACCTTAGAATCCTTATAAAGCAAACACAAACTGGAAGGGGTTAAAGTATCAGAGGATCTAAATTTCTAAAGATTTCTAAAAGGTCATTAGCTTGCTCCATAGTAACAGCAAGGAAGGCTGGAGCAAATAAGCAATACAAAAAATACACAGTTAACCCCTAAAGAAGAACAGGCACAATGTAAAACTCATTAACCCTTAAGAGGCAAACAGCAACAATAATAATAATGAAGTGTTATATTAGCACAGAAAAACTGTGAAAAAGGCTTAACATAGCAAACAACAAAACACATAAAAGGTTAAATAAAATTTGTACACACATTTGCCTTACTACCTCCACAGGTCCTGAGAGCCTTCCTCACACTCTGAATAGTTTACAGCAACACAGAAACATGAAATTATTTATCTTAGAAAGGCAAGCTAAAAGAACCTAAAGGAGACAAAAAGAAAATTTAGTGCAGGTGAAGGATAATGCAAAAGGTCTGAGCGCACTAAGCCATCCTAGCTAAATATAAAGGAAAAGTAACCTTAAAAAAAAATGAAAAATGTTCAGTGTTCGAAAGTGCTATAAACTGCTATTATAAAGTGTATGGTGTACAAATCTATGTCCCTAGACAATGTAAAACATGTGCACACGTTCATACTAATAGCCCGTGGCCTTTGATGGTGCAAAGCACTTACCTATAAGCAAAATGTGTCCACTTTGCTTACCTCAGCTGCAGCAACATGCTTGCAGTACACAGGACAATTCTAAGCAATGCAAGCAAGTTGCCAGCGATCTAAACAAGTAACAGCATCTACAAACCAGATGATTGGTCAACAAGTCCACATTTCACCTGGAGAGGGCTATGGATCCCACAAGGAGCACTGTGACATTTATCACTGAGAAAAGGTCTTTCACTACCTGGCTGATAACTCCCTGTATTTTCCTCTGACAGACAGGGTAGATTATCTTTAACCGTGCAATACACTTGCCATCACTAAAATTGATGTAGACTCAGAGCCCACCAGACCCTCAGCTTATACTCATTGTGTGATAATTTGGCCATGTGCAATTCTGGTAATAATATAAATATATGGCTGTATTACCATGTGTTCAATAAAGGCTACTGTGTTTTCATGTGGCGGATCAAGATATAAAGCAGGAGATTCAGCTGATTATCCCCTGCCACTACATGTGACTCGCGTTTAACCCGCATATAACTTGGGCTTCTTCTGGCACAGTATGATTGCGTCACCTCTTACAATGTTTTTTATTTATTCAAATATCTTCGCCTTTTTGTCCTGAGTAAAATATTAAAAGGGACAGTTCTAATTTTTCATACCAATTATGACACCTTCACTTAATGACTACTTTGCAACAAACAAATATCTATAATAGTAGAGGAGGTTAACATATACTTTTTGCTTTTCTTCAAAGAATGTATTTTTATTGATCTTCTCCCAGTGAAATTTAATCCCAAATCAATATATTTCATAAACTGTTATTCCCCTCGATTACAAGTTTTGTGTTCCGGTTTTAACGCTGAAAAAATGGGCATTTTAGCGTAAAAACCGGAACGCAGCCATTACGAGTCTTGTCGGTATAGCTGTACCGCAAGCATTTTAGCCTGTAACGCAACGTCAGTCCCGCACTCTAAGCTAAGAGACTGTACATTTATCCTTTTTACCAGTGTGCCATACGAATTTGTTTTCTGGTATATTGTGATCTATTTTAAATGTTTATTTTATATGTTTATTTATGCATTGCATTTGTGTGATTTGTATGATTGTAGTTGTACATATTAATGTGAGACATTTTAATTTTTAATTTTTGATTTATACATCAGAAGAGTTCATAAAAATTACTTTTTAGAGGATATCTCTCTCTTACAATACCCCTACAGTTTTGGTTGCTGCACTCATTTAGCAATCTATTGCGATAGCGCAGCAGTGTTAAATTACCTGGTTGCAATCAACTGCATTCAGTGTAGTTAAATCCTCTATAGTATTTTGTTAGTAAGGAGTGAGGGAATCCTTAATTATACACTGCAGCTTTGAGTTATATTTCCAGCGCTAAGGTTAAAATTCTTTTATCTTTGTTATGAGTTTTGTGCAACAAAACTGTTACACAAAACTCATAACTAAAATATTAAAAAGTACACTAACACCCATAAACTACCTATTAACCCCTAAACTGAGGCCCTCTCGCATCGCAAATACTAAATTAAGCTTATTAACCCCTAATCTGCCGCTCCTGACATTGTCGCCACTAATACAATTTATTAATGCCTATTCCGCCGCTCACCAACACTATAATAAAGTTATCAACCCCTATTCCCCCGCACCCCAACATTGCCCACACTATAATAAAGATATTAACCCATATTCCGCCGCTCCCCGACATCGCCGCCACTAAATAAAGTTATTAACCCCTAAACATCTGGCCTCCCACATCACCGCCACTAAATAAACCTATTAACCCCTAAACTGACAGCCTCCCACATTGCAAAAAACTTAATTAAACTATTAACCCCTAAACATATGACCCCTAACTTTAAATTAAAATTACAATATCCCTATCATAAAATAAATAAAAACTTATCTGTGAAATTAAAAAAACTAAATTTAAACTATATAATTAACTAACATTACTATTATACAAAAATTAAAATAAATACAAATTAAATAAACTAAATTACACATTAAAAACCTAACACTACTAAAAAAATAAATCTACAATTACGAAAAATAACAAACACTAAATTACAAAAAATAACAAACGAAATTATCTAAAATAAAAACAATTACACTTCATCTAATAGCCCTATAAAAATGAATAGCCCCCCAAAATAAAAAAACTCCTAGCCTACAATAACTACCTATAGCCTTTTATAGGGCATTGCCCTAAAGAAATCAGCTCTTTTCCCTGAAAAAAATACAAAGACCCCCAAAACAGTAAAACCCACCACCCAACCAACCCCCCAAAATAAAAGAGGCAGAGGATTATCCGTTAGAGTGTTCATGCAAATTGACGGTCAGCAACAATTTTGAGCAGGCAGATGATAATCCAATAGAGTGGTCAGACAATGCTGACGTCAGTAACAGTTTAACAGGCAAAGGATGATCCGTGAGAGTAGTCAGTCAAAGCAATGGTCAATGTCCCTTTAAGCAGTTTTACGGATAAGGCAGCAAAGTAGTCAGGCAAAGCAATGGTCAATGTCCCTTTAAGCAGTTTTACGGATAAGGCAGCAGAGTAGTCAGTCAAAGCAAGGGTCAAATATCCAGTAGGCAGTATTATGTAATAAGGTAGAGAGATAGAGGTAGAAACGGGCATCAAAGTAAAGTTCCGCCGTCATTTAAAGCCAGTGACGAGAGGGGGGTGCGACGTATGGGGGCTGAGTCACGTTACTAAGCAACATGACACGGAGAGGAGTCAGAGAGAGATCCGGGAGCCACAGTGACACGACGATGAACGGATCGTGACAGGCATTTGTATGGGCATTGACCTTAAAAGGGCATTCATCTCTTTTTCATTGCTCTGAAAAGGGCATTTAGCTCTTTTAAGAACGACCAAACCCTAATCTAAAAAAAAAAAAAACTAAAAAAACTAAAAAAACACTAACCCCCGATGATCCACTTACAGTTTCTGTAAGTCCGGACATTCAGGCAGTGAAGTCTTCATCCAGGCAGCATTTTCTATAACTGTATTACAGTGGTGGCGATGTCAGAGAGCGGCGGAATAGGGGCTAATAACTTTATTTAGGTGGCGGCGATGTCGGGAACGGCAGATTGGGAGTTAATAGCTTTATTTAGGTGTCAGCGATGTCGGGGGCAGCAGATTAGGGGTGCTTAGACATGGGGTTTATGTTAGGGTGTTAGGTTTAAACTTAACTTTTTTTCCCCATAGACACCAATGGGGTTGCGTTACGACGATTGCCATTCCGCGCTTCAGGTGTTTTTTTTTCTAACACGCTCTCCCCATCTCTATGCCTATGGGAAAAGCGTGCATGAGCATGTATTCTCAGCCCTTGGATATTGTGCGGTATGGAGCTTAGCGCAACCATATCGCACGCACAAGGCGGCTTTTTAAAAACTTGTAATGGCAGCACTATGGAGGGTGAAATAACGCAACTTTTGTTGAGTTTATTTCGCACCCTCTATAGCGCAAAACTTGTAATCTAGGTGATTGTTTTTATTCCACTAAAAAAGGAGAAAAATGTATTTCATCATTCAATCCATATGGTTTCAATGCATTTAAATTAAATATCCATTTGCATTCATTTGTAATAAATTGTTGTCTATGTCACCTCCTCTACCTTTAAAATCAATAAATTCTAATCCTTTAAAAGTTAGATTATTTATTGTTTATTGATACAGGTATAAATCTCCAAATTCGAAATTTTAAAATCCAAACTTATTCTGAAACCCAAACTTTTTAATTAATACTTTTTTTTTAATTATGAAAAATGACTTTTTCCCCCCGTCTGTAAGTCATAATCTTCTCTCCCTGTGTCTTTGGTTGGATTTTGTGTTCTAAAATGCAAACAAACTACCTTTAGGTATAAGCTTTATAACGATATGTAAATATTGCCTATATGACATAAGATAATGTTGTTTACACAAGATCCAATCTCCTCTCCAAACTGTCCCATTTTACAGATGCAAATATTCCAAAATCCAAATCTTTTCCGACCCCAAGCAGTTTGAACAATAGGTTTTCTACTTGTATTTAAAAAAAATGACACGTTTTGCCACTTGTTTTTATATATTGTAATGTCCCTTTTGTGTTCTTTTATCCTATGTTGTAGTTTTCCCTACATAATACATGGGACAATTACAAGATTGCATATATACAACACCCTTACTTTTATATGGAATATGCCCTTTTACAGTATGTCAATAAATATACTGTCCCGTACCGAACAGTTTGTAAATTTAAAATTAATTTTTTTTCTGTTTGTATTTTTAACTAGTTTGCATCTCATTAAATGTCATTAAAAGGGAAGTACCCACTATTCTCTTTATCGGTGGATCTAACATTAGTACATGCCAATGTTTTTGCAGGATTTCTCTAATATATTGTTATTTACCGTGGGTATTGAAAAAAATGACCCCCTTGAAAACAATCACATTTTGTTGTTTTGCAGCCTTAAATAAAGACAGACACAGTTTTTATTTATCCAGTTGTAATTACTCAGTGCAACTTATAACATCCAAGTGAAAGATATAACACTAACATGTCAGGCAAAAATAAAGACAATTCAAAAACAGAATCACTGAGTTGGTAAAAGTTTCACCCACTCCTAAAATTACTTGTAAATTCAATCAGGTGTAGCTTATCACCTTCTCAACGGCACACACAAAGCCATTTGACCTTCAACTGTGATTAGCTGTGGGCATATTGATTAGCTCAGCATTAAAAGAGCTTTCCTGGAGCATCTCAGTTCCTGGTAGTGTAACTGAAGCAAACAATCAACTATGGGTGTCATGGCACTGTCAAAAGATCTCCAGGATAATGTTGCAGACAGGCACAAGTCAGTCGATGGATACAAGAAAATATCAAAGATTTTATCAATGCCTAGAAGAACAGTGAAGTATATTATTAAGAAGTGGAAGGTATTTGGTACAGCACAGACCCTCTCTGGATCAGGATGCCGCTGGATGAAAGAGCCAGGAAGAAACTGGTCAAAGAGGCTACCAAGAGGCCCACAGCAACTCTGAAGCATTTGCAGGAATTTATGACAAAGAGTGGACATTCCGTTCATGTGATAACAATTTCACAAATTCTCCACAAATGTGGCTTGTATGGAAGGGTTTCAAGAAAAAAAGCCACGACTGAGCTTTGCCATAACACACCTAGGAGATTCTGAGGACACATGGAAAAATGTGTTATGGTCAGATGAGACTAAAATTGAATTATTTGGCCTCAACACAAAACAATATGTCTGGAGGAAATCCAATAAAGCTCACCATCCAAATAACACCATACTTACAGTAAAGCATGGAGGTGGTAATATTCTATTTTTTCTCCGTAGCAGGCACTGGAGCACTTGTCAGGATAGAAGGAATAATGGATGGGGCAAAATACCGTCAAATTGTTGAGTAAAATCTGCTACCCTCTGCCAGGAAGTTAACAATGGGAAGAAGGTTTACCTTCCAACATAACAATGACCCCAAGCACACAGCTAAAATGACCACACAGTGGTTGAAGGAGAAAAAGGTGAATGCCCTTGCATGGCCTAGTCAGAGCCCAGACTTAAACCCCATTGAATATCCATGGCATGACTTGAAGAGTAAGACTGCAGTCCACAAACTGTCACCATCAAATGTAATGAAACTGGAGCAGTTCTGCAAAGAAGAGTGAGCAAATATTGCACAGTCTAGATGTGCAAAGTTAGTAGAGACATATCCCAACAGACTAAAGGCTGTAATTAAAGCAAAAGGTGGTTTTTCCTTTTTCCAACTGATTCTGTTTTTGAATTGTCTTTATTTTTGCCTGCATGTTGGTGTTATATCTTTCACTTGGATGTTATAAGTTGCACTGAGTAATTACAACTGGATAAACAAAAACTGTGTCTGTCTTTATTTCAGGCTGCAAAGCAACAAAATGTGATTCTTTTCACAGGGGGGTGATTATTTTCAATACCTACTGTATTATTTTAATTACTCACAAATCTCACTGCTTGTTCTGTTTCCTTATTGTTATCCTAAATATAATATTTGATCTCTACTGACACCTTTAGATCAACTATATGCTTTATTCAAAGAAGAATTAAAGGGGCGGTCAACTCCACAAATTGTAATGTTTAAAAAGATAGATAATACCTTTATTATCCATGCCCCTGTTTTGCACAGCCAACACGGTAATATTAATATACTTTTAACCTCTGTGATTATCTTTTGACAGCCCCCTGATCACATGGCTTTTTATTTATTATATATTGACTTGCATTTTAGCAAATTAATGCAGTGTCAGCCACGACTCCACAGGCGTGAGCACAATGTTATCTATAAGGCCCACTTGAACTAGCAGTCTCTTGTTGTGAAAAGCAAATAAAGCATGTGGAAAGAGGCTGTCTGTAGTGGCTTAGAAATTTAGAGGTTTAAATGTTATAAAGTATATTAATATATCAATGTTGGTTGTGCAAATCTGAGGAATGGGTAGTAAAGGTGTTATCTATCTTTTTAAACAATAACAATTCTGGTGTTGTCTGTCCCTTTAAGGTATCATCTCTGTTTAGATTGCCTATGTAAATCTTTTACTTCCTCCTTTAACTGTCTATCATATGCACAATTTATTCTGTGCCTTAAATATTGACCCTAAGGAATATTATCAATCAATTTCTGTTGATGATTACTGTCTGCTCTCAACAGTGTTGTTTTTCTATACAAAGAGGGTGTCCACAGCTCTCCAATAATAAAAATAATCTTTATTAGGACATATAAGGTAGCGACGTTTCGAGGTTAACACCTCTTAATCATGTGTTGTTTTTCTATGGGTGGTTGTACATAATTTATTACCTTCTTTAATTAGTTTTAGGTCACCTCTTTCTCACTTCATACATATGTGAATTTGAGGATTCAATTTCCCTTTGGCTTAGATTCATCGATGGTCTGTTAGTTCTATGGGAAGGCTCAATAGATCTATTGGAGAAATTTATGTTGAAATTAAATAGTTACACAAAAAATGTAAAATTCACATATGTATGGAGCAAAAAAAGAGGTGCATGTTAAACTAAACCAAGATAATAAGGAAGGTCAAAAAGATTGGCTGGGGTTGCTATGTTCCATGTTCAGAGAAGGGTTGGCTGGTATTGAAGAGCTGGACTTATTTTGTTAGGTGGGATCGGACTGATGTACTTCAGGAAAGTTCTTCTTTGTGAAAAGTATTATTGGGCTAAAAGAGGCTGCTCCCAGGTGGTAAATCCCCATAAAACAAGTTATTGAGCTGTTGTTAGTTCCTGAAGGAGCGCTTCTCCTTCTGTATGTATTTGTAATAGGGCACTGGGGAAGTCTTCCTAAGAGTGATGGGGGAAACCAGATGTGGACTCCTTGCCCAATTTACTTAGAGGAGTGTGGCTGCACCTCACTGATGAGACCCAATGAAGGCCAAAATGATCATCTGGGGTTGCCATGTTCCTTGTTCGGAGAGGGATTGCCTGGTGTTTTGGGGCTGGACTGACCTTGTTAGGCAGCATTTGACTGATGCACTTTTATGAGCTGGATCCAAGATTAAAGGTTTTATAGAAAAATAATTAAAGTCTTATAGAGGAGACTGTGAAAGAAAGTCCTATACACAAATGTTAATAAGTAGTATACCTAAGTTAACCAGTTAAAATGTAACTTATTTACAACAATTATAATAAAAAACAGTTTTTATCTTTGGTTAGGTTTCACACACCTAGTTAACTTACATGTAATGTTACAATTAAAAAGACTAACGCCTAGATTACGAGATTTTGTCGGTAAGGATGTGCAGGGCTAACGAGCCTTTTTTTCTTGCTGCTCACTTAAGACAACGCTGGTATTACAGGTTTTCTTCAAGCCAGCATTAGCCTCAGAAAAGTGAGCGTTGAGCAAAATTTAGCCCCACATCTCACTGTAATACCAGCGTTGCTTACGGTAGCGGTAAGATGGCAAAACGTGCTCGTGCACGATTTCCCCATAGGAAACAATGGGGCTGAGTTGGCTGAAAAAAAATCTAACACCTGCAAAAAAGCAGCGTTCAGCTCCTAACGTAGCCCCATAGTTTCCTATGGGAAAATGAAATTTATGTCTGCACCTAACACCCTAACATGAACCACGAGTCTAAACACCCCTAATCTTACACTTATTAACCCCTAATCTGCCGCCCCGCTATCGCTGACACCTACATTATAATTATTAACCCCTATTCTGCCGCTCCGGACACCGCCGCCACCTACATTATACTTATGACCCTTTAATCTACTGCCCCCAACATCGCCGACACCTACATTATAGTTATTAACCCCTAATCTGCCCACCCAACGTTGCCGCAACTATATTAAATTTATTAACCCCTAATCTGCCGCCGCCAACATCGCCGCCACTATAAAAATTAATTAACCCCTAAACCTAAGTCTAACCCTAACACCCCCTAACTTAAATATACTTTAAATACATCTAAATAAATTTACTACAGTTAAATAAATTATTCCTATTTAAAACTAAATACTTACCTATAAAATAAACCCTAAGCTAGCTACAATATAACTAATAGTTACATTGTAGCTAGCTTAGGTTTTATTTTTATTTTACAGGCAACTTTGTATTTATTTTAACTAGGTACAATAGTTATTAAATAGTTATTAACTATTTAATAACTTCCTAGTTAAAATAAGTACAAAAGTACCTGTAAAATAAACCCTAACCTAAGTTACAATTACACCTAACACTACACTATAATTAAACTAATTACCTAAACTACCTACAATTAATTACAATTAAATTAAATAAATTAAATTACGGAAAAACCCCCCCACTAAATTACAGAAAATAAAAAAAGAATTACAAGAATATTAAACTAATTACACTTAATCTAATCCCCCTAATCCTTCTTCAAGACATCCGAAACGGAGCATCCTCTTCATCTGACGGCCGACGACTGAATGACTGGTCCTTTAAGTGACATCATCAAAGATATCGTCCCTTGAATTCCGATTGGCTGATAGAATCCTATCAGCCAATCGAAATTAAGGTAGGAAAAATCCTATTGGCTGATGCAATCAGCCAAAAGGATTGACCTCACATTCTATTGGCTGATTGGAACAGCCAATAGAATGCAAGCTCAATCCTATTGGCTGATTGGATCAGCCAATCGGATTGAACTTCAATAGGATTTTTCCTACCTTAATTCCGATTGGCTGATAGAATTCTATCAGCCAATCGGAATTCAAGGGACGCCATCTTGGATTACGTCACTTAGTCATTCTGTCGTCAGCCGTCAGATGAAGAGGATGCTCCGCATCAGATGTCTTGAAGATGGACCCGCTCCGCTCCGGAAGGATGAAGATAGAAGATGCCGCCTGGATGAAGCCTTCTGCCGGTCTGGATGTCCTCTTCTGGCCGGATAGGATGAAGATTTCGGACCCTCTGGAGGACCACTTGTGCCCGGCTGGGTGAAGACAGCTCAATGTAGGGTGATCTTCAAGGGGGTAGTGTTAGGTTTTATTAAGGGGGGATTGGGTGAGTTTTAGAGTAGGGTTGGGTGTGTGGGTGGTGGGTTTTAATGTTGGGGGGTATTGTATTTTTTTTTACAGGTGAAAGAGCTGATTACTTTGGAGCAATGCCCCGCAAAAGGCCCTTTTAAGGGCTATTTGTAATTTAGTATAGGGTAGGGAATTTTATTATTTTGGGGGGCTTTTTTATTTTATTAGGGGGATTAGATTAGGTGTAATTAGTTTAAAATTCTTGTAATTCTTTTTTTATTTTCTGAAATTTAGTTTGTTTTTTTCCTAATTTAGTTTATTTAATTTAATTGTAATTAATTGAAGGTAGTTTAGGTAATTAGTTTAATTATAGTGTAGTGTTAGGTGTAATTGTAACTTAGGTTAGGGTTTATTTTACAGGTACTTTTGTACTTATTTTAGCTAGGTAGTTATTAAATAGTTAATAACTATTTAATAACTATTGTACCTAGTTAAAATAAATACAAAGTTGCCTGTAAAATAAAAATAAACCCTTAGATGGCTACAATGTAACTATTAGTTATATTGTATCTAGCTTAGGGTTTATTTTATAGGTAAGGATTTAGTTTTAAATAGGATTAATTTATTTAATAGTTGTAATTTAATTTTGTTTTATTTAAATTATATTTAAGTTAGGGGGTTTAGGGTTAGATTTAGATTTAGGGGTTAATAAATTTAATATTGTAGCGGCGATGTTGGGGGCGGCAGATTAGGGGTTAATAAATGTAGGTAGGTGTCGGCGATGTTAGGGGTTAATAAAATTCAACTAGTGTTTGTGAGGCGGGAGTGTGGCGGTTTAGGGGTTAATACATTTATTAAAGTGGCGGCGATGTCCAGTCGGCAGATTAGGGGTTAAATAATTTTATTATAGTGTTTGCGATGTTGGTGGGGCCTCGGTTTAGGGGTTAATAGGTAGTTTATGGGCATTAGTGTACTTTGTAGCACTTTAGTTAAGAGCTTTATGTTACAACGTAAGCCCAAAAAACTCTCAACTACTGACTTTTATATGCGGTAGGAGTCTGGACAGGAGAGGGTCTACCGCTCACTTTTTCAGGCGATCGTAATACCGGCGTTAGGCAAATCCCATTAAAAAGATAGGATACGCAATTGACGTAAGGGGTTTTGCGGTAAGCTAAAATTGCGGGAAAAAAGTGAGCGGTAGACCCTTTCCTGCCTGACTCGTAATACCAGCGGGCGTTAAAAAGCAGCCTTGGGACCCCTCAACGCTGCTTTTTAAGGCTAACGCAAGACTCGTAATCTAGGTGTAATTTTCTGCCTCACTATAATTGTGTTATGGCAATATTTATATGACAGTAGTATGTTTGTTTTTAAGATTCCCAGAGGTTCTTGGAACAATTTTTGTGCATATGGATGCTAAGCTTGCTATACCAATATATTTGTCTCAAACAAAGACTACAATTTTTTCTAGAAGTATAAGTTCATGACTTACATACATTCACTCTCACATAGGATTAACCTGCTCTAAGACTAGGCTCCTACAATCCTGTATATAGGACTTTCTTTCACAGTCTCCTCGATAAGACTTAGGGGCCTATCTATCAAGCCCCGTATGGAGCTTGAGGGCCCGTGTTTCTGGCGAGTGTTCAGGCTCGCCGGAAACACCAGTTATGAAGCAGCGGTCTAAAGACTGCTGTTCCATAACCTGTCCGCCTGCTCTGAGGAGACAGACAGACATCGCCACAATTGCTTCACATCCCCCTGCTAGCGGCCACGAATCTTCAGGGGGTGGCGTTGCACCAGCAGTTCACAAGAGCTGCTGGTGCAATATTGAATGCAGAGAGCGTATTGCTCTCAGCATTCAGCGATGTCTGTCGGACATGATCCGCTGATCGGATCATGTCGGACAGACACATAATAAATAGGCCCTTTAGTATATCTAAGTATCGTTTCCTTCACAAGCTCTTGCACACCTCTACAAAATATTGTACAGGTTATTTTGTGGTGTAGCATAGATTCCATCAGTATTTTTTCTCTTTCAGAAAAAATAAACAACTAAGTAAGTTTACATAGAGTTAAGTAATTGAAGGGAATAAGCAATAAACAATTTGACATTTTTAATAGAAAATTATGTGTTGTAAAATAACTTTGCAATATCCTTTTTTTATTTTGTTCTCTTTTCCTGTCATTTTTAAGTCTGAAAATTAAGAGTTTTCCAATTCTGGGAACTGAAAAAGCACAAAACAGGGTTCATTATCTAACTTGGCTACTGAAAAAAAATTGCAACAATAAGAACTTACTGCAGTAAAACATTTTTCAAACAGAGCCTCTATGTTAATTTATTGCAAAACTGCATACACATCTTTGTTTGCTCTCTCTCTCTTTAAAGTTTAAACTAAAGAGTCAGCAAAACACAAACAAATCAAAGTTTGAATACTTGGGTTTAATCTACTCTGTTTTAGAGCATATGAATGTGTGCATGGTTCTTTACATAAGGTCTTGTTTGTATTTTCTAAACCAATATTTTACAATGCTTTGCTTATTCATTCATTCGTAATCATCTATAAAAATAAGTATTGATCTGTATGTAGTCAATCATTAAATGGTTTTATAAATACATACAGATAGAGAAGCAATCTGACAAGAATGAACAACAGCTCAAGTAGCTTGTCGTATGGCCTGGGAATGGCTTATTTTAGCGCAATTGTGCTTTTCACAGAGGAAAACTTTCCTGAAATCTGATCTCACCTAACAAGGTCAGTCCAGCCCTGAAATGCAAATCAATTCTCCTCTGAACAAAGTAATGACCTGGTTACCACCTGGGAATATCTTCTTTTATTGACTTATATTTCAGGCTTGACTAATCTTGTTAGGCGGGTTTAGACCGATATACTTTAGAAAATTGTACTCTGTGAAAAGCACAATTGGGCTAAAAGAAGCTACTCTCACAGATGGTGACCGGGCCATGGAACAAGCCACTAAGTTGTTATTCATCCCTGGCAGACGGCTTCTTTTTCTGTATGTATTTTACTGTGACCATGGGGAAAGTCTCCCAAAAGGTGATAGGGAAAACCAGATGTGGACTCCTTGCCCAATGTAAGCAGAAAGGAATATAGTATACAGTGTCAAGACAGCATGCACACAAGCTCACTAGAAAAAACGATCACCTAACATAATCGTTAATAGTGGACATGAAGAATATGTAGAAAGGAGCGCCAGAAAGTAGGCTAAAGTGTGCGTTAACAATAAATTAATACATAATAAAACTCAGTTAAAAGGAAATAATGTTTATGTCTTACATCAAAAAGTCAAGATCTCATTAAGCAAGTGCCTAATATTTAACATTGATTGAAAAACACAGGTAATTATTCCTCCAAAACTTGGAAATTCTAGTTGCATTCTGGTGCCAAATATGGCTAAGACATCACGTTAACAAGGGAACGTATTAATGTTTTCATAAATTATTATAAACATAGATAAAAAAAATAAGTTATTTGTAGAAACAACAAAAATCATGATATGCTCTTTTCTATATACAAAAGCTAAGGGTAAATTCATCTTTGTTAGGACATAGATCTAAACAGACATACTGTACATAAACACATATTAAAGGGTCAGCATACATAGGGGCCTATCTATCAAGCGCCGCAATTCAACCCGATCGAGTACGAACATGTTGATTGGCGCCCCCCAGGGGGCGTCGTTGCACCAGCAGCTCTTGTGAGCTGCTGGTGCAATGCTGAATACGGAGAGCGTATTGCTCTCCGTATTCAGCGAAGTCTGGCGGACCTGATCCGCACTGTCGGATTAGGTCCGCCAGACTTTCTTAAATAGGGGCCATAGTGAAAAAGGTTGGTACCGGGCAAACATCTAACATCACGTTGTATGCTAAGAAAACATTTTTCTAATACTCTGATATTCTAATAATAATTTTTAATAGTGTTACCAAACCCTTTACAGTTTTTTTTGCCGTGCGACCACTTTAGTCGCACTCTGTGTAGCGCGGTACACATGCGCCAGCCCCCACAATGACGTCAGTGCTTTTGTGAACACAGACCAGAACTCAATAAATGTGTGTCTGTGTTCAGCAGTGTTTTGTTTTCCCTTGGATCATAGTGCTCACCTTTTGCAGCACAGCTTACTATACTGTGTGTATACAATTACCCATGCTCAAAAATGTTATTTTTCACAGATGGCTGCATTAGGTAGTAATGATAAGTGCCCAAAGAGTGATCCGGTAACAGCATAGACACGGCTACCTTCTGTGCTTACTGCATGACAGCTCTGTGCAATGTGACCGGTAGCGGCAGGAGCGAGCTCGCTATTACACAATAATAATATATAACAATGCATGCTATATGTTTAGCAATGGAAATTTATTCCTGCATAAATCAATTTGCGCAATTGCGATTGGTCATGGGGCGGGCTAACATAGGGCTGTTGCTCAGCTCTTTATCCAGGCGTTCTAGGATTGTTGAGGACAGCATTCTGCTAAAGGATTTTAAAAGGTAAAAAAATTAACTTTTACAACTACTATGTTTTGGGGTATTGCTCTAAATTAAAGTTTTACTACTGTGTTGCTGCTGCTATGCCACCAACCTATTATGAGTGAACTGGTCTTTAAATGCAAAATATAGCTTTATTTTGAAGGAAAAAACGTGGCTTAGAGAGATATGGTATATGACAAGGTGTTGGATTGGGAAGGGCTCAAAGGTGTATATGTTTGTGTGTATGTATAAATGTGTATATATGCGTATGTATGCATATGTGTGTGTACATATCTGTATGTGTGTATACACATATAAACAAACACCTTGGATACCAGTCCAACACCTTGTCATATCCAATGTCCCTTTAAATCACATATTTTTCATAATAAACATATACATTTGTATTTCATGGATCAGATAGAGGATACAATTTAAAAAACCTAGGAGCAGCAATACATTAATTAAAACTAGTTGAAGAGCCATATAAGGGCAGCTGCCAATCAGCTGTTACCTCCTAGTAGTGCATTGCTGCTCTTAAGCCTTCCTAGCATGGGCATCCACAGAACACACACACACACACACATATATATATATATATATATATATATATATATATATATATATATATTACACATATACACAGGATTTTTTAAGTAAAACCATATCTGCCATCTTATAACAGGTAATTAGTGATGTCGCGAACATAAAAATTTGGGTTCGCGAACGGCGAACGCGAACTTCCGCAAATGTTCGCGAACGGGCGAACCGCCATAGACTTCAATAGGCAGGCAAATTTTAAAACCCACAGGGACTCTTTCTGGCCACAATAGTGATGGAAAAGTTGTTTCAAGGGGACCAACACCTGGACTGTGGCATGCCGGAGGGGGATCCATGGCAAAACTCCCATGGAAAATTACATAGTTGATGCAGAGTCTGGTTTTAATCCATAAAGGGCATAAATCACCTAACATTATAAAATATGAGGAAAAAATGGAAAACAACACACTTTTTCTAACTTTGACCCCCAAAATCTGTTATACATCTACAACCACCAAAAAACAACCATGCTAAATAGTTTCTAAATTTTGTCCTGAGTTTAGAAATACCCAATGTTTACATGTTCTTTGCTTTTTTTGCAAGTTATAGGGAAATAAATACAAGAAGCACTTTGCTATTTCAAAACCACTTTTTTTCAAAATGAGCGCTAGTTACATTGGAACCCTGATATCTGTCAGGAATACCTGAATATCCCTTAACATGTATATATATATTTTTTTAGAAGACATCCCAAAGTATTGATCTAGGCCCATTTTGGTATATTTCATGCCACCATTTCACTGCCAAATGCGATCAAATAAAAAAAAAATTGTTCACTTTTTCACAAACTTTAGGTTTCTCACAGAAATTATTTACAAACAACTTATGCAATTATGGCATAAATGGTTGTAAATGCTTCTCTGGGATCCCCTTTGTTCAGAAATAGCAGACTTATATGGCTTTGGCGTTGCTTTTTGGTAATTAGAAGGCTGCTAAATGCCACTGCGCACCACACGTGTTTTATGCCCAGCAGTGAAGGGGTTAATCAGGGAGCATGTAGAGTTAATTTTAGCTTAAGTGTAGTGTAGTAGACAACCCAAAGTATTGATCTAGGCCCATTTTGGTATATTTAATGCCACCATTTCACTGCCAAATGCGATCAAATTTTTAAAAAACTTAAATTTTTTCGCAATTTTAGGTTTCTCACTGAAATTATTTACAAACAGCTTGTGCAATTATGGAACAAATGGTTGTAAATGCTTCTCTGGGATCCCCTTAGTTCAGAAATAGCAGACATATATGACTTTGGCGTGGCTTTCTGGTAATTAGAAGGCCGCTAAATGCTGCTGCGCATCACACGTGTATTATGGCTAGCAGTGAAGGGGTTAATTAGGTAGTTTGTAGGGAGCTTGCAGGGTTACTTTTAGCTTTAGTGTAGAGATCAGCCTCCCACCTGACACATCAGACCCCCAAATCCCTCCCAAACAGCTCCCTTCCCTCCCCCACCCCACAATTGTCCCTGCCATCTTAAGTACTGGCAGAAAGTCTGCCAGTACTAAAATAAAAGGTTTTTAATTTTTTTTAGCATATTTACATATGCTGTGGTGTAGCATCCCTCCTTAGCCCCCAACCTCCCTGATCCCCCTCAAAACAGCTCTCTAACCCTCCCCCCATCTGCCTTATTGGCAGCCATCTTGGGTACTGGCAGCTGTCTGCTATTATTTCACAGTCAAAAAAGTGTTGTTGTTTTTTAAATGTACACTACTGTTACACCAGATATGAGTGGTGGCACTGGGCAAGTGGGCACAGTATACGCTGTGAGCCTGACACACATGCTGGCAGGCAGGCAACTGCAATTAGATTACACAGGGAAAAAAAAAAAGCAGACTGAAGTTCTAGCCCTAAAAAGGGCTTTTTGGGGTGCTGTCCTTACAGCAGGGATCAGATGAGTCCTTCAGGACTTTAGTGGACACTGAATACACTAGCCTAACTATCGATTTCCCTATTAAATCAGCAGCAGCTACACTGTCCCTCCTCTCACTAAGAATGCATCTTCTGAATTAATCTAAAATGGATGCTGTCCAGGAGGTGGGAGGGTCTGGGAGGGAGGGTCTGCTGCTGATTGGCTGGAATGTGCCTGCTGACTGTGAGGTACAGGGTCAAAGTTTACTCAATGATGACGAATAGGGGGCGGATCGAACATCGCATATGTTCGCCCGCCACGGCGAACGCGAACATGCTATGTTCGCCAGGAACTATTCGCCAGCAAACTATTTGCAACATCACTACAGGTAATATTTGTAATCATCATATAAATACAAAAGGGGGCTGCAAAATATATCAAGCATTTTAAATAATGTTGTCCCTTTATTTGAGCACAATATATTAATCATCAATGAGTTACCTGCCCTTTTATTTTTTTATTGAGTACTGTCACCTTTTTGTTGACAAAAAATAGCACTATATATATATATATATATATATATATACACACACACATAAATATATGAAAGGACTTGATAAAATAGAAGCTGAAAGCATTTTACAAAAAAAAAAATGCCAAAACAAGGGGTCACAATCTAAAGTTAGAGGATAGCAGATTCAGGAGAAATTTTAGGAAGTATTTTTTACAGAAAGGATGGAGGATTCATGGAATAAACTTCCATATGAGTTGATAAACACAAAGACTGTAAGGGAATTCAAAAATGCCTGGGACACAGTGTTAATTTTGACAGCAAATTTCAATTTAGTCTTAGTTTTAGTCTTTTGACTAAAATGCCATTTTAGTTTTAGTCGTATTTTAGTCATCTGAATTAATTTAGTTCTAGTCTAGTTTTAGTCGATTGAATCTCCAGTAGATTTTAGTCAACTAAAATCTAAGGGGTTTAGTTAAAGTGTAATGCATTATTTTAGCATTTAGCAGAAACAAAAAGTTTCTGCAGCTAGCACAGGTACAGCATAACTTAAACCCATATTTGTGAGTTATTCTTATTTCTATAGGAAGAATCAATTGATTGTTCACAGATTCGAAAAAGGTTCGGCAACGATATTAGCACTGCTCAAAAACTTCAAAACTAATTATATACTCCTGGAGTAAAGGTTTATTAACCTGTTTTTATTTATGGTATTAAGGTTTGAACATGCAATACAAATTTAACAGATTTAACTGTTGTGGTATATAACATCTCTTTATTTATCTTAAAATTTAATAAAATTAAGTTTCGTAAATTTTACAAAAGAGCAGTACTTGGATATGGATTGATTATACCAACTTGCATAAAATGTTTTTGTCAGCAAATTTTGATTTAGTTTTAGTCATAGTTTTTTGACTAAAATGTCATTTTAGTTTTAGTCGTATTTTAGTCATCAGAATTTCTTTAGTTTTATAGTCATTTTAGTCTAGTTTTAGTCGACGAAATTAACACTGCTGGGACATGCATAAGGCTATCCTAAGGAAAAAGTAACATGTAATATGGGTAGACTTAATGGGCCTTTTTGGCTCTTATCTACTGTCAAATTCTATGTATATATATATATATCATGTTGATTGGAGTAGCCGTGTTAATCCAGAGATTTAGATATCAAAATAACAAGAGTATTGCATTGAGCAATGATACTTTTTTTATTGGACTAACTATACATTTATAAGATGACAAGCTTTCGGAAGAATGTCTTCCTTTTTCTGGTCTGAAGCAATACTGACTAATTTGATGGAATTTACAGATTATATCTGAAAACATAGGATGGCTAATAAGACAGAAAGTGTTACAGAGGTCTGAATGCAGGGGGAGGAGGGGATGTCATAAAAATCATGATTATGGGGGTTTAGGAGACAGAGGCAAATATTGTCAGTAAAGGATAACAGACAGGGCAAATATATGGTTATACAGAAAGCATACTGTATACTGACATAAAGTTATATATCAACGTAGAATCAATATGTATAAAGATGTTAATTTATGTATACAGGGGAATATAGGATAGTCAAAAAAGGAGAAAGGAAAGAAAGAAAAAAAAAAGGGGAAAAATAATAATGACAAAAGTGTGGACATAGGCTTACCTGCGTACCTATGCATAGAGAGGGTGGAATATACAATGTAATTGACAATAGTATATGAAAGTACATTACAAAAAGTTTTGATAATGGGTTAAGAAACCAGAGTCCACATTTAGTCCAGAATTTAGCAAGTTGAAATGCATTATCATTTTAATTTCAAAGGTTTTTCTTTCCATTGTGTTTTTGAAGTTGCCTCTGAGAATCTTGATTTTGAGGTTTTGGATAGAGTGGTCCACTTAAACTTTCTTTCATCAGACAGCTCTAACCAGACATATAGTGCTTCTACAGTCAGTACACTTACAGAATTTATACTTAACCCCTTAATGACCACAGCACTTTTCCATTTTCTGTCCGTTTGGGACCAAGGCAATTTTTACATTTCTGCGGTGTTTGTGTTTAGCTGTAATTTTCCCCTTACTCATTTAATGTACCCACACATATTATATACCGTTTTTCTCGCCATTAAATGGACTTTAAAAATATACCATTATTTTCATCATATCTTATAATTTATTATAAAAAACATTATAAAATATGAGGAAAAAATGGAAAAAAACACACGTTTTCTAACTTTGACCCCCAAAATCTGTTATACATCTACAACCACCAAAAAAAAACATATGCTAAATAGTTTCTAAATTTTGTCCTGAGTTTAGAAATACCCAATGTTCACATGTTCTTTGTTTTTTTTGCAAGTTATAGGGCCATAAATACAAGTAGCACTTTGCTATTTCCAAACCACTTTTTTTCAAAATTAGCGATAGTTATATTGGGACACTGATATCTTTCAGGAATCCCTGAATATCCATTGACATGTATATATATTTTTTTTAGAAGATATCCCAAAGTATTGATCTAGGCCCATTTTGGTATATTTCATGCCACCATTTCACCGCCAAATGCGATCAAATAAAAAAATTGTTCACTTTTTCACAATTTTTTTCACAAACTTTAGGTTTCTCACTGAAATTATTTACAAAAAACGTATGCAATTATAGCATACATGGTTGTAAATGCTTCTCTGGGATCCCCTTTGTTCATAAATAGCAGACATATATGGCTTTGGTTTTGCTTTTTACTAATTAGAAAGCTGCTAAATGCGACTGCGCACCACACGTGTATTATGCCCAGCAGTGAAGGGGTTAATTAGGGAGCATGTAGGGAGCTTCTAGGGTTAATTTTAGCTTCAGTGTAGTGTAGTAGACAACCCCAAGTATTGATCTAGGCCCATTTTGGTATATTTCATGCCACCATTTCACCGCCAAATGCAATCAAATTAAAAAAAAAACGCTAAATCTTTTTTAGGTTTCTCACTGAAATTATTTACAAACAGCATGTGCAATTATGGCACAAATGGTTGTAAATGCTTCTCTGGGATCCCCTTTGTTCAGAAATAGCAGACATATATGACTTTTGGCGTTGCTTTTTGGTAATTAGAAGGCCACTAAGTGCTGCTGCGCATCACACGTGTATTATGGCTAGCAGTGAAGGGGTTAATTAGGTAGTTTGTAGGGAGCTTGCAGGGTTAATTTTAGCTTTAGTGTAGAGATCAGCCTCCCATCTGACACATCAGACCCCCTGATCCCTTCCAAACAGCTCCCTTCCCTCCCCCACCCCACAATTGTCCCCGCCATCTTAAGTACTGGCAGAAAGTCTGCCAGTACTAAAATAAGGTGTTTTTTTTTAAAAAAAAAACAAAATACATTTTTTAGCATATTTACATATGCTACTTTGTAGGATCCCCCCTTAGCCCCCAACCTCCCTGATCCCCCCCAAAACAGCTCTCTAACCCCCCCTCTGCCTTATTGGGGGCCATCTTGCGTACTGGCAGCTGTCTGCCAGTACCCAGTTTGCAAGAGAAATGTTTTTGGGTTTTTTTTATTGTTATGTTCTTTTTCTGTAGTGTAGCTCCCCCCCCCCCCCCACAGACCAATCCCCCACCCCCTGACTAATGTATTTTTTTATAAATAAAACTACTTTTTAAAACTTTTAATACATAATTTTTCTGTAGTATAGCGGTTCCCACCCGCTCCCTCCCCGTGCACGTGCGCGCGCCCGTGCGCGCCTCCGCTCACCCCCGCTCACGATCCCGCCCCCCTACACATCATCAGGGCCATCGATGGCCGCCACCCACCTCCCGAACCGGCTCCCACCCACCAACGGATTTAGCCGGTGATGTCCGGTGCAGAGAGGGCCACAGAGTGGCTCTCTCTGCACCGGATTGCTAAAAAAGGGTTATTGCAGGATGCCTCAACATCGAGGCATCACTGCAATAACCGGAAAGCAACTGGAAGCGAGCAGGATCGCTTCCAGCTGCTTTCCAGACCAAGGACGTACGCCACACGTCCTCGGTCATTAATGGTATTTTTTTTGAGGACGTGTGGCGTACGTCCTTGGTCGTTAAGGGGTTAAAGGGACATGAAACCCAATTTTTTTATTTCATGATTTAGAAAGAGCATGTCATTTTAAACAACTTTCTAATTTACTTCTATTATCTAATTTGCTTCATTCTCTTGATATCACTTGCTGAAAAGCATATCTAGATATGCTCAGTAGCTGCTGATTGGTTGCTGCACATAAAGGCCTTGTGTGATCGGCTCACACATGTACATTGCTATTTCTTCAACAAAGGATATCTAAAGAATTGAGCAAATTAGATAATAGAAGTAAATCGGAAAGTTGTTTAAAATTGCATGCCCTATCTGAATCATGAAAGTTTAATTTTGACTAGACTGTCCCTTTAACCACAATTATTTCATCTTCAATAACTCCATCTATTTACAAACCATGGGAACAGCCATGGGTACCAAAATGGCACCACAGTATGCAAACCTCTTCATGGCTGACTTAGAACAAAGATTCCTAGCTACCCATCCTCACAAACCCTTCAAATACTTTCGCTACCTAGATGATATTTTCATCATATGGACAGAAGGAGAAAAAAAACTTAGAACATTTTCATAAATCATTTAATCTATTTCATGCATCAATCAAGTTTAAAATGGACTTTTCTAGAGACTGTGCCAGTTTCCTGAATACAACAATATCAATCACAAATGGCAAATTTCACTCATTTGTATACAGGAAACCAACAGATAGATGCAGCTACCTCCACAGCTCCAGCTCCCACCCCAATCACATTAAATAAATCCATAATCTACAGTCAGGCCACCAGATATCACAGAATTTGCTCAGACACCAAGGACCGTGACAAACACCTCATCACACTGTCCCAATCATTCAGAGAAAACTTGCTACAATACAGGGAGAAGAAAAACATATTGCATATCACACTAGTAGTCAAATATAACCCTGCTGTAGAAGAACTATGACAAAATCATAAAATACTTACAGCCACTACTCTTAGAGGATCCCACACTCGAAAAGATCTTTCCAAAAACCCCTATCCTGGCACTCAGACAACCACCCAACCTAAAAACAGAAATTGGACCACAGAAAGCTGCCCCTTGATAAAAAGAACACTCAGAATGGAACCAAGCACTGCAACAAAGCTCTCTGCAAACTATGTCAACACATTTGTGAAAGCAGCACAGCTAATCACAAGAGTAAATCCTATAACATTAAAGGGGCATATTCATGTATATCTGCAAATGTGGTATACATGATACATTGCACTGCATGTGAAGTGGGATGTTATATTGGAGAAACAAGCCAAAAACTGCACCTTCGAATGAACTTACACAGACACTCAATCAAAAACCACTGTGAAACAAAATACTGTACCCCTGTTGGTCACCATTTCACCCAATCTGACCACTCTATCCAAAACCTCAAAATCAAGATTCTCAGAGGCAACTTCAAATACAACATGGAAAGAAAAACCTTTGAAATGAAAATGATAATGCACTTCAATTTGCTAAATTCTGGACAAAGGGGCATATTTAACAAATGTCTGTGGGACCTTATCCGACAGTGCGGATCAGGTCTGACAGACATCGCTGAATGTGGAGAGCAATACGCTCTCCGTATTCAGCATTGCACCAGCAGCTCTTATGAGCTGCTGGTGCAACGCCGCCCCCTGCAGACTCAGCAGGGGGTGTCAATTGGGTCTCGATCGGGTTGAATTCCGGCAATTCCTGTCCGCCTCATCAGAGCAGTTGGACAGGTTATGGAGCAGCAGTCTTTGTGACCGCTGCTTCATAACTGCTGTTTCTGGCAAGCCTGCAGGCTCGCCAGAAACACGGGCCATCAAGCTCCATTCGGAGCTTGATAGATAGGCCCCTAAATGTGGACTCTGGTTTCTTAACCCATTATCAAAACTGTTTGTAATGTACTTTCATATACTGTAGTCAATTACATTGTATATTCCACCCTCTCTATGCATAGGTACGCAGGTAAGCCTATGTGCACACTTTTGTCATTATTATTATTCCCCTTTTTTTCTTTCTTTCCTTTCTCCTTTTTTGACTATCCTATATTCCCCTGTATACATAATTTAACAGCTTTATACATATTGATTCTATGTTGATATATAACTTTATGCCAGTATATGCTTTCTGTATAACCATATATTTCCCCTGTCTGTTATCCTTTACTGACACTATTTGCCTCTGTCTCCTAAACCCCCATAATCATGATTTTTATGACATCCCCTCCTCCCCCTGCATTCAGACCTCTGTAACACTTTCTGTCTTATTAGCCATCCTATGTTTTCAGATATAATCTGTAAATTCTATCAAATTGGTCAGTATTGCTTCAGACCAGAAAAAGGAAGACATTCTTCCAAAAGCTTGTCATCTTATAAATGTATAGTTAGTCCAATAAAAAAGTATCATTGCTCAATGCAATACTCTTGTTATTTTGAGATATATATATATACAAATAAAAAAAACAATAAACCAAGTGGGCTGTTGTCTTTAACTGCTCAGTGGCTTGTTTACTAATTCATCAAAAGGTATAATACAAACAGTTTGTCAGGCAGCACACCCGGATCAGACGCATTCAGACAGGCCAATGACACACTTGGTTTATTATTTGTAGGTTTATTTCGGCAAAAGAGAGACGTATTTGGACTGTTTTCCTAAATACTCTTTCCAGTGAGATCGATAAACGAATAATGAATTTTCAAGAGGACGTTCCTGATTGGGCAATCCAATTGAGTCCCCTGTGAACTCCCGTATTGACGTCATCCTTTCACCCGAGGCACCATTCGAGAGATGCAGGAGGATCACCAAGGTACTTCTTGGGCCCGCTATGTCATAACAGACGAGAAGGCGTTAGAACTGGAGGCGGCTATACACCACCCCACCAAGGGAACTGATCAGCCCGACATAGCCACGAGGAGGGAGGTAGGCGTTCTTGTCTGGAGGACTCTCTGTTTTTTACCAACTGCCGCTCCATTTGGTAAGATAAACTATTAAACACACAGTACTTACATTTAATTGCCTGCTGGAACTTCCCTGCTTCACACAGTGAAAGCGACTTTCAAACTCATAGTACTTGCATCTATAATTGCTTTCCTGCATATAGCAATTTTACGAAAGGAACTTTTATTTTCTTACACATACTGGAGTATGGACATTTATAAATGACAGATTATACTCAAGCTGTATGCAAGTGTTTGGACTTTTCTCAATACTGGACTGTATTTACAAATTGTTCTTGGCACTCAATGAAGATGGCTGCACTGTAATTGTGCTCTAGACCATGAGCCTGACATATAGTTACCTTCCCTGGCATTACCCTGACTAATCTGTCACAAATGCCCTCCACATCACCTGAAGCAAGTAATACAGCCGGTGGAACATACTGGAACTTAAGTTCTCTTGGGCGGTGGTGCAGGCCACAGGGTTAACATTGCTTTTAACTTGTAATAACAGCTTACATTAGCGTGTGCTGGTATTAAACAGTGGATCACAAATATCACTTTCTTGAAAGCAATATTTAGCGCTCCACTTGTAATCTGGCCTTAAGTGATGAAGTAATACAATTGGATCTCCAACATAAATTGGCCCGGACAATATAGAACTTTGGCTAAAATTGAAAGAGTGTAGAGAAAAACTAAATAAATTAATGCATATTAAACAACAAATACAGAACTATTACTTGCAACAAGGATACTATAATGAAGGTAACATGGCTGGAAATGTGTTGGCAAAGGCCCTTTATTAAACTCTATATACACTCCATAAATTATGTTAATTCTACTAAGATTAAAGATGCAATAATGAATGCAGAACATTTTTAAAAGTTTTACCCTAGACTCTACAACTTATTTCCAGATAGAATGGAATCAGCTCAAAGAGACAGATTCCGTATGTATCTACAAAACCATCCTTTACCTAAACTTGATAAAGATATGGTGCAGATGCTAGATAACCCCATCACTAAAGAAGAAACTAGTCTGGCTATCCATGATTTTAAAAAAAATGGGAAGGTACCTGGCCCTAGTGGATTCTCTGCAAGCTATTATAAGATATTTGAAACAGAGCTACTTACACTTGCATTCCCTTTTAAATCATAGCTACCAGACACTATGCTACATGCATACATATCAGTTATACCTAAGCAATGTAAACCTCCAACCTGCCTGCAAATTAACGACCCATGTCCCTACTAATTTTTATTTTAAATTATGTACTAAAATATTGAAAACAAGGGCTGAGTATTACCATATTTAATTCACTGAGATCAAGCCTGATTAAACAGTCACTGGTTGACTGAGAAACGCGTTGCTTGCTTTTTTGTTTTTTTAATGAGGTTTTTAGAAAAAATTGCATAACAAATATAATTTGCCGCTATTCAATATAAACAGGTATAAGAACAATTTTTGTACCATAATGAGAAAATATACAAAACAGTTACATTTTGGTGAGACTATAGTCGTCAAGTATAGGAATATAGGTACAACACTGCAAACATATTCATATAATAACATATAAACCAAGAAATGATAGGCAAGTAGATCTGAAACCTCATTTTATATATCTATAGAGACCTCCAATGCTAATATTAGGCCACTCTTGGGCCCACACGTAATAACTAGTTTCGATGGAGGTTAACTAGAATGGTATATAGTTTTATAAACCTCCCAAGTTGTGTATGGGTTACTCTTGAACCAATGCAATATATCTTAAATTACTGGAGTTGAAAGAACTAGAGTGATATGCGGTCACTGTACATTTGGGCCTGGTGACTTAATACACTTAATGTAAAGTGATTTAAGATATGCATATAAGACATTAAAGTTTATAGCAGACAAAAAACTGCTAGTTAATAATCCCATATAATAGACTGGGACTTTTTCTTAAATTTGGGGATATTGAAGGGGGGAGGGTTTATGTTCAATAAATGTAATGGAGCCATGTTTCTACATTTTTCATATATTAAATCTGGCTTTAAAGGATATATAAAGATATGAACGAGCCCCTTCCGATCTATACATAAGATCAAAGATCTGGTAGGGAAAATTATGAAAAATTAGGAGCCTAGATGAGCCAAAAATTTCAATATAATGCAGGATCATGTTAACATATCAGCATATATAAATTAAACATAGGGGTTGTCATCTCTGGTAATGAATCCTCTTCTACTTAGTGAAAATATTTTGAGCTTATAAAAATACATATGAAGAAAATACGCTAGTGCCTAGATAACATAAGTCACCCACAAGCCCCAAAATATTATATCACTTAGGGACTTTTTGATTAAAGGGAAACATGGTTTCAAGGTTATAATGAGTGTCAGTCATGACTAACATAAGTTAAGACCTTGGGGCCTATGTATCAAAGGTCTTGCGGACCTGATCCGTATTCAGCATTGCACCAGCAGCTCACAAACATGAAACAATTTTGCATAAACTAGGCAGATGTAGCCCAACACATTAACTAGGGTCTATCTGTCTAGAGTATAATTGATATAACCCACTTTTGTATTATAAAAGTAAGCTGTATAACCTAAATGTAAACTAAGGTCTGGTGTGATAATGCTTTTGGATTACATGAAACTTTAGAGGTAACCTGTGCTTCATTCCAGACCCCTAATTTAAGTATGTGAATACATATAATATATACCTTATAATCTAAAAGAGTTGTGCATATCACAGGGTTAATAAGTAGCAACTACAATAATACAGGTTGAAAGTTAAGCAATGAAATAGTTGCAGTCTGAACACCATCACATAGGATGAACAAGGAAAAAGTTACCCAGAATATAACGACAAACTAAGTCACTGTATAATTATTATTTCTGAATTCTAATAAACAGCATATACCAATTATCATGAGTATTAGAGGCATCTACTGATAACACTACTAGATGTTTAAGGCATAATGTTATAGCATTCCATCATTTATCTGGTGAGAAACAGCCAGAAATGTAAAAAAGCTCTAGTGTAGAAGCTACTTCATGCATTTTCTTTAGTAATTAGTGTTATTAAGGTCTTGATTCCCCTTTGAAGGCAAATATGTAGGAGCATAATGAACAAAAACACAAAAAAAAAACACACAACATCTTCTGGCAATAGATAGCAGATGCATTATAAGAGAGTGAGGTACATGTGAATATTTCTCAGACTGATGCCAGTCTTCATGAGGTTATAGTGACCTTAATTCTTATGTCAGAATAGTACACATGGCACTTCTGCTAAACCTGACTTCTTTGACCAGTTACTGTATATAGAATATTTCACGAGTCTCATATCTACCCAATCCCAACTTTGCAAATGCCGTAGTAATGTTCCACAAATAGTACTTTGCAAGACTCCCTATTTCTCAAACCCCAATCTACCCGAAAGGGTAAAACACATCTTGCAGATAGAGTAAGTAGATGAGGGGTAATTACTACTTCACATAATGGGACAATTTTGCAGTGAGAGTCTGATGTAAGGTAGGCTTCAGTATTATTCCAGGAATCCTCCTTAGTTAACTGAGAAAGATATTCTTCCTTCCCATATTGATCCTCTAATATATTATTTCCTGCGGACTGAACCGAATCGCAAGAGTAAGCTGGGGCATCAGGTGAAGGTATATTATTGTTAGGCTCTGTCCTGTGTTCCTCGTAGCTGCTTTGGACTGGGATGGGATCAGACCACAGAGCTCCTGTATGAGGTTATCTCCTGGAATTCAAGGAACTACCCCCAAGGGGAAGGTTCCACATGTCTCACTTATCCTCAAACCAAATAAAGAGACAGGCGTTCTTACATTGTGTAGAAGACCTGTTAAAGATGGGAGTGATACACCCAGTTCCAATGAAGGAACAAGGAATGGGATTTTAGACCACAGAGCTCCTGTATTTACCCTTAGTGCCTGTGGGTGACCTCTGTACTTTTAGATGGCAAAAATGGCTAATTTTAGGTCTTTTGACAGAGAGCTCTTCACTTGAATGTCTGCTAGGCTTGGCGTTTGGCTCCGCCCCCCGCGTTGTTTGTTTATACTTGTTTTAAATAAAGTAAGTTTTGCACTTACTACTTGCTGTCATACCTTTTATTTGGACTTACACCCTGACATTTGGTGTACTACTTTCTGGGATATCATATCCTGACCCGTTGGAGTTTGAGCCACACCAAAGGCCAGTCTGCTGGGTGACTGTTTTATTACAGCCTGCTCTATTTGCTACCAAATGTGAGTGTAAATATTCCACACACCAGCTTTCACGTATTCATACAGTACTAGGCCATGTGGCGCTTCTGTTTCTCTATACTAGCTACAGATTGCCGATTCTGGATCTTGATCTCCATCCATCCACAGACAGCTGCCTGGACCTAGATTCACCACTTATACCTGGGTCCCTGATCTACCCAACAACCTGTGTTCTATTAATGGGACTTTGGTACTCGTCATATTTATTGACCTTTTAAATTGCATTTTGTCATATTGTTTGACCCTTCATTAGATAGATTGTATCACTGTATATTTTTTTTTTATATTTTATTTGTACAAATCATTTGTTTTCTCTGACCAGGTAGGATGTGTACTCCAGAGAGAGGCACCTGATAATACCTTCAATTTATTAAATCTTATTAATCATTCTAAAAACAAATAATAATAATTTATATTTAATATGCCTATCAACAGATGCTGAAAAAGCCTTTGATTGACAGGACTGTTTTTTTCTTGAGGAATCTATTCTAGCTTTTGGATTTTTAAAATGTTTCTACATCATCTTCAAACACTTTACTCTAACCCCACTACACAAATCTGTAAACATTGAATACTTTAAGAGCAGTTTGAGATTTGTAACGGGTCTAGACAAGGTTGCCCACTTTCCCCGCTACTATTCGTATTATTGTTAGAATCCTTAGCAGCTAACATTTTAAATAGCAAAAACATCACTGGAATTCAGATTGGACCGTAAGAACACAAACTTGCTATGTATGCATCTGATGTGTTACTCACATTAAGCAATCCAATAAGGTCTTTCTCTGGGATACTTGAAGAACTGAAATGTTATGGTTCTGTCTCAAACTTCTTATTTAATCTCACCAAATCTGAACTACTCCCAGTGAACCTATCCACAAATTATATAAATTATTCAAAAATAATTTTTAAAATATCTAGGAATCTCTATAACACCTGATAATAACAAATTACTTGAGTTAATTTATGGCACACTAACGCAAAATCTTCAATATTTTGTTGACTCTAGGCTGCCCAAGAATATTTCTTGGTTAGGGCGCATATATGCAGTTAAAATTATGCTTCTTCCAAAAGCATTATATGTCCAAACTGGGCAGTGTTTGTTGGTCGCCCAGTTCTAAACTGATGCAAATTAATAAATCACATTTGATAATATACGGTATATTCTCAGACTGGCTATATATCTTGTGCAATTTCAAGAATGAATTTCTCCTCTTTAACTGCACTATTACATAACCCTGGTTTATCTGTAGGCTTACACTATCACACATAAATTCCCATAACATTAAAGGAAATTTTACTGATAACTTTACTCACATTGGATAGATAACTCAACCAACAAGTCACTTTACTCTGGTGAACCAGATTTGTTCCACTCCTGAATAAGGGCATACCAGGATAGACATTATATATTGATACATAAAAATAAAAAAAAAAACCTCATAAGACCTCTCACTAAATTTGAACAGCTATGTTATATCTGTTGCTTCAAACTGCTGTCCTCCCTTAAATATTATCCCACATTAAAGCTTGGAATAGGGATCTCCCTGATCTTATCAATAATACACCATGGAAATCCATATGTGAGTGCTCGGTTAAATCTGCGCATTCAACAACTGCGTTTGAAACTAACCTCAAAATTCTCATGAGGTGGAATCATAACATAACATAAACATAACATAAAATTAAATACTTTTTTCTCTAACAAATCGGATAAATGCTGGAAGGGCTGTTCTATGAAAGGAGATAAGTTATATATGGTGGGAATGCCCTAAAATTAATAAATACTGGGACATGATACTGAAAGAACTAAATATTATCTTAGGTTGTAACTGTACGAAAACTCCTGCAACTATTTTATTCTACTTCCCACTAAGCCTCAAATGCAAAATCAAATGAAATCTAGGGCTAATACTTTTAAATGCAGCCCGTCAATAAATCTCTAAGGTATGGAGAAACCTTAATCCCCCATCACTTTCAGAATGGACAGATAGGGGTCGATTTATTAAAGGTCCAGCGGACATGATTCACTGTAGCGAATAATGCCATCATACGCATCACAGTGAATAATGCCAACATCACAAGCATCATACCTCACTAAATGCCAACATCACACGCTGTTTACATTTATCATTGCACAAGCATTTCTAGTGAAATGTTTGTGCAATGCCACCCCCTGCTCACCTGCGGCCAATCAGCCACTAGCAGAGGCTGTCAATCATCCCGACTGCTGCTTAATAAATCTACCCCATAGAGTCAACAACACCCTCATCCTAGAAATATTTCATTAATTAAAAATTGACGACCTAGATATCTATTATGACATGATGTACTATAGGGAGGTATACTACAAAAAGAGATAGAATTGTTATAACTCAACTAATACTTTACATACAAAACATGCTAGATTAATAATACATTGTTCTGAACTTAACTTTTCCTGGATCAAATAAACACTATTGGAAACTTTTTTTGTAATTTATCTCGGAAGAACCAGGTGAATATGTTTTATACTTAAGATTATTTAGGCAAATGTTTTTATTTTTATTTTGCTGTTATACTTTCTGATTAATAATTTATATACTGTAACAATATAGCCTGAAAAAATGCTAAATTGTTGGACCCTCTAGCAACCAAGAATCCTTTACATGAAAGACTGGTTACTAATTTTAATATTACTGATGAAGAGAACTGTATTAGCCTTGAGGATTTTTTTTTTGTTTATTGTACTTGTTACTCATGATCCTAATGTATAAAATAACAAGTTGGGCTGTTATGTATTACTGTTACTGTAGGCTTCTAAAACTTATAAAAATTAATAAATAGAAAAAAAAAAATGTTCAACCTTCCAGGAAGCTCACTCCCCACCAATACTGAGAGGTAAATAGTAAACTATAAATTCAAGAATGCAATGAAACTCCCATAATATGGTGATACTTCCTCTAAAACTGATCTACATTCAGGGGAATTAAAGTGAAGGTCAATTTTGACGAATTAGTGCCCGGTTTTTAATAATCCTATTAAAAACAAGGGTACTTTAATTAATCAAAATTGACATTTCAAGCGTTTTGTTCAAAAACGTACCTTTTAATCCTGAGAGTCACTGCAGCGCTTTCTCCGCCCGTCGCAAGCTCTCTTCGTGGGTCCAAAATGACGAATTCCCTCAGGCCCTGATCCCCCGGGGGGGAACGCCGTGATTGGAGGAAGCTGGATTTGTCTTTTCTGACGTAATCAGAGGCTTCCGACGGCCAGGGGAATCGATGGAGCAGATTTCAGGATTAAAAGGTAAGTTTTTGAAGAAAACGCTTAAAATGTCAATTTGATGAATTAAAGTGCCCTTGATTTTAATAGGATTATTAAAAACCAGGCACTAATTCATCAAAATTGACCTTAACTTTAAAAGACATTCAAATGTCATTGGCCAGGTGGGGAGGAAATTCAAGGGGGCAGATGACAGATTTGTGGATGCCCATGCTTCCTAGGCATGTTTTTAAAAAAAGGATACCAAGAAAATGAAGCAAATTAGATAAAAGAAATAAATTGGAAAATTGTTTAAAATTACATGTCCTGTTAGAATCCTGAAAGTTTATTTTTTACTTTACAGTTCCTTTAAGGTATGGTTCAAATGTCACAACAATCATCTCAAATTCAGCATGAAACCAAAATTGAGCTAATTGATTTATTTTTACCAGCAATGCATTGCCTAACATAATAATGATATTGCACAAAAAATATATCTAATTGATCATCACATACATCATCTTCACTAGTGTTCTCCACAGAAAATTTTGCAAGCCGAGTGCCATTTTGTAGTAGCCGGGTGGGGCAGTGTAATATTTTCTAATATTATATAATTTTCTGCTATCCAAAGCACAAATAATTGCATAATTTAACATAAATGTATTTAATGATAATTTGTGCAAAAAAATGAACATTTTCAATATTAGCTATTTTTTCTGGATTTTTTATTAAAGATGTCTTAAATTTTTGTTTCAAATAACGGGGGGAGGGGGGAGCCAATTATATATGTTTTTTTGTCTCTTTACTATTTGAAAATACATTATAAACACCAGAAATGAAACACATATCTCCAAATAAAAAAAACATGTAAGTGTTAGATAACATTTTATGATAATTATCAGATCAGGCTAAAAAGGCACAACTTTGCATATGGAAATCATAGAATATAATTTGCACTATGAGTATGTAAGGATTTCCGCATTACAATAAAACAGCAGACACATCTCACACTGTCATGGGTTATCATAGCTAGGGGGTGGTAGGCAAAATTCACTAACACCTCTCTCCAACTTTTCTAGCTTCACTAAACTCTATAGTCTTTCAAACTTCACTTTGTCTATGTTATTCTTTATAGCTTTAAAGGGATACTAAACCTTTTTTTTTTTCATTCATGTTTCAGATAGAGCATGCAATTTTAAGCAACTATCTAATGTACTCCTATTATCAAATTTTCTTTGTTCTTTTGCTATCTTTATTTGAAAAGCAGGAATGTAAAGCTTAGGAGCCGGCCGTTTTTGGTTCAGCACATGGATAGCACTTACTGATTGGTTCAGCCCCCAGGTAGCACTTTTTGATTGGTAGCTAAATGTAGCCACCAATAAGCAAGTGCTACCCAGGGTGCTGAACCAAAATGGACTGACTCCTAAGCTTTACATTCCTGCTTTTCAAATAAAGATAGCAAGAGTACGAAGAAAAATTGACAATAGGAGTAAATTAGAATGTTGCTTAAAATTGCATGCTCTGTGTGAATCATGAAAGAAAAACAAAATGGTTTTAGTATCCATTTAATGAATCAGATGCATAAAATAATACATAAACTTCTAAAGTATTAGAGACTGAGGAAAGGAATTCTCTAAAGGCAGCTTTTATAGTTAAATTGACATAAAACCCCATATTTTCTTTCATGATTCAGATAGAACAGTTTTAAAACAACTTTCCAATTTACTCCTTGGTATCCTTTGTTGAAGGAGCAGTGATGCACTACTGGGAACTAGCTGAACAGATTTTATAAGCCAATGACAAGATTTATATATATATATATATATATATATATAAATATCAAACAGGATCCCACCCTCACTGCTATATTCCAGCCTCCGGGGTGCTTTTTAAACCATTGATATAGAGAAAGAAATAAGAAAGGCACTCTCCGTATTCTTTAGTAAAATAACTTTACTTTGGTGAACGTTTTCGGGGTCACCCCCTTCCTCAGACCTTAACAACAAACAATACAGTGAACTATTTAAGTGTTTACCTGGTGACGATCCAGCCAGAGTCTGTGGCGTCCTCCTAGCGCAACTGCGCATGCACAAGAGTAAGTACAGAGGCCCTGGAGGTTCAAAAAAGTCACCAAGGCAAAAATGTGAAATCACGCAAAAAATAAAAACAACAATGTTAACATGAAGATTAAAAGTACACAGAACACAAGATCGTAGAAATGGTAGCTGATAGACAAATACTCTGTAAATATGGTATGAGTATAAAATGTGTAGGCATAAAGGTATTGGGAGATATGTCTGGTAACTAAAGATGTAATATATAGCGGTATAAGTGCGGTACAGAAGGTGTATCCAGATTACACATGACACTCTATATAGGGACAATAAATACTCATATTTTGCAGCTAGAGGATTAAACACCAACGCAACAAGTATGACGACTGTTGCTAGGCAACCATATACAATGCCAGTAGAATCACACTGTTATAAGACAGATCAACCGCGACAGAACTCTGCGTACATAGCGCTCCTAATATTAAAGCTAGCCACTCAGTGACCATACCAAATGATAGATGGAGACCATACTAGAGAAATCATTCTGTCAGCCGCCTACTAGCGAGCCATCTTATAACACCTCTACACTAGGAAACTGAATGGTACATAGCAATCCAATTATTAATAATCCTTTCACATACTGGTTAGTTTGAACACCACAACACTGGCCATACAGCGTTAGCTGCAGTCCCATCACTGGCCATGTAGCATAACCTGCCGTCCTATCAATGCTCCAAAGTACTCAAATAATCAATCTTAATGTAAATACCGTATAGTATAATACCTCATATCACAAACAAAATGTTTAAATACTCCAAATAGGAGGACCACAAAAAGTATCTCACACATTATTACACCATATGCTATAGTCTGCCAACTATCTAAAGCAGGTATTAATCATCAAACCAACTTATACTGCTATCACTACATAAAACACAATCAGCACATTCGGTAGTCGTGTTATCTCAATCATATATGATGGTATCCTCACTAAGCAAGTGGAACAAAACATATAAACCTGAACCAAATAAGGAACCCAAAAGCACCTGTACATATAACTCCACCAAATGATATTAAATCAATCAATCATTCAGATATATTTAGGAATAAGACATACCAATATCGAATATTGCAGACTTCACAAAAAGCACTGCATGTCAAAATGGACATTAAGCCCCTTAGGGACCAGAGTGTCAAGTGTGAAAATCCATCGGCTTTCCCTCTGTAAGAGCACCCTACCTCTGTCACCACCCCTCGCTAGGGGTGGGACATGGTCAATGATAATCTCGCCTGCAGAAAGTGTCTGGCTACCGGTTGGTCGGATTTACCATGCTCCAATGCTGCCCTAATGGCCGACCGATGGTTGGCCATTCTAATGCGGGCATCATCCTGTGTCTTACCGACATAGAACTTGCCACACGGGCAGTGTATGATGTATATGATGTAGTTTGTAGTGCATGTGACTCTGTGTCTAATTGTAAATTTTCTGTTGGTCCACGGATGTGTGAAAAATTTACTCTGGGTCATCCCACTGCATGTGGTGCATCCACTGCATCGAAAGCACCCATTTTTGGTGGTGTCTAACCATGTTTTAGACTTCTAACTTAGTCTGTTGTCGGGTCGCATCAGGTGATCACTTAAGGAGGCCGCCCTCCTATAACCAACAATCGGTAAGTCCATAGACTCGCAAGGCAGTTTTTTGTCAGTTGAAATGATATCCCAAAGTTCTCGTAGTATGTTCGGTAAAGAGACCTTCTCAGGAGACCTTCTAAGATCAAGAACCAGGTGGACCAGTATGAAAATGAGCTCATTTCTTTTAAGGAACGTAAATGGGAGGCCGTAACTAGTGATTACAGAGAGAAGAGAGTCTATAAATGGTTATTGGGCCCCGAGGAAAGAAGAGTTGCCTTCAGAAATAGGAGACCTCGGGCATATAAACCTAGGAATTTGAACACTGTTGAAAGCTCTGACAATAGCTCTGACCCTGAACAGGGTGAGGTAGTAGCAATGGGCACTACCACAGGCTCCCAACCCATGACTACCCGGTCAAAAAACGCCTACGGGGGAGGCCACACCCCAGGAGAAGTGGTCACAAATGCAAGGGGTTCTTCCAGGGGGAGACCACCACGGCGATGGCGCCGGGGTTGGCACTGAGCAATATAATTAATCTCAGCTCCCACCAGCTAACAACTACTGAAATTGAGATATTGGAGAAAGGACTAAGTTTTGTACCCACGGCCAAATTGGACAGATTTGATGTACACGTTGACCTATATAAATTTAATAGGAAACTTCACCTGAAGGAACATTTTGGGCAGACTGATTACCAGATGGAGAAATTCAGGAAACTGAGTAAATTTGATCCAAAATCCTCAAATGCGAGTATTAGTACATATACACGTATGATAAAAGAGAACTTTGAAGGTACATTGGATAAAGAACACCCTACAAGAAATAACTTTTCAAGAACAGAATGGAAGGCCTTGAAGGGGTTAAAGGAAAATCACAAGTTGGTGATCCGTAATGCGGACAAGGGGGGCGCATTGGTCCTACAGGACTACCAGGACTATAGGGATGAAATAATATCCCAGCTGGATGATAAGAAGACATACCGTACATTAACACAGGATCCCACCTCTGATTAAAAAAAAACCATTGATAAATACCTGGATATATTATATTCAACAAATATTATATCTAAGGCTACATATGAATTTTTGTTGGTTGACTTTCCTATAACTCCTATCATATATACCTTACCCAAGGTCCACAAAGACCCGGTGAGACCTCCAGGACGTCCAATTGTATCGGCAAGGGGATTGATACTACAAACATTGGCTGTATAAGTCGACGATGTCCTACAACCATTCGTCAGACAGATGGATTCTTTCCTTCTGGACTCCATAGAGATGGTGAAACTACTACAAGATATTGGAGGATTAACTGAAGATGATGTGCTGGTTACCCTAGATGTAACCAGCCTTTATACAGTCATCCCGCACGAGGATCAAATCTACTCTCCTTAAATCTCCCTATGTTGGTCCACCTGTCGATGTGGTACTACAACTATTGGAATACTGTCTCAAGATGAATTATTTCAAGTTTGAGGCAAAGTTTTATTTACAGATTTCGGGCACGGCGATGGGGTCCAATGTGGCCCCATCCTATGCCAATCTGTATATGGCGGAGTTTGAGACCCTGGGCACGATGCTATTCAAGGATCCACGGGTATTATGTTTCCGTAGATACATAGACGATCTATTCTTGATCTGGCGAGGGGAGCAACAAGATCTAATGTCTTGGTTCCATGAACTGAACCAGTCCAACAACAACCTAAAGTTCAAGATCACTCACAACAAACAAACAGTTGATTTCCTAGATTTAAGGATATATAGATCTGGTGATGGACTGAAGACCACGCTATACCAAAAACCCACGGATAGGAATTCGATCCTCCAAGGAACAAGCTGTCATCCACCTTTTTTGAAAAAGGCTCTGCCCAAGTCTCAATTCAAGAGGGTTACACGAAATAATAGTGACCAAGAGAACAAAACAGTACAACTTGATGAGATGAGGATGAAATTTGAGCAGCGGGGCTATAATAGAGAACACCTGGATGTGGCTTTTGTTGAAGCTCATACCACTTCACAGAATGAGGCTCTAAAGAAAACAATACCTGAGGCATCTAGGGAACGATTGATACTGACGACCACCTTTACTCCTGAGAAGGTCTCTTTACCGAACATACTACGAGAACATTGGGATATCATTTCAACTGACAAAAAACTGCCTTGCGAGTCTATGGACTATAGGAGGGCGGCCTCCTTAAGGGATCACCTGATGCGACCCGACAACAGACTAAGTTATAAGTCTAAAACATGGTTAGACACCACCAAAAATGGGTGCTTTCGATGCAGTGGATGCACCACATGCAGTGGGATGACCCAGAGTAAATTTTTCACACATCCGTGGACCAACAGAAAATTTACAATTAGACACAGAGTCACATGCACTATAAACTACATCATATACATGATCCACTGCCCGTGTGGCAAGTTCTATGTCGGTAAGACACGGGATGATGCCCGCACTAGAATGGCCAACCATCGGTCGGCCATTAGGGCAGCATTGGAGCATGGTAAATCCGACCAACCGGTAGCCAGACACTTTCTGCAGGCGAGACATAAGAACACTGATTTACGTTTCATTATCATTGACCATGTCCCACCCCTAGCGAGGGGTGGTGACAGAGGTAGGGTGCTCTTACAGAGGGAAAGCCGATGGATTTTCACACTTGACACTCTGGTCCCTAAGGGGCTTAATGTCCATTTTGACATGCAGTGCTTTTTGTGAAGTCTGCAATATTCGATATTGGTATGTCTTATTCCTAAATATATCTGAATGATTGATTGATTTAATATCATTTGGTGGAGTTATATGTACAGGTGCTTTTGGGTTCCTTATTTGGTTCAGGTTTATATGTTTTGTTCCACTTGCTTAGTGAGGATACCATCATATATGATTGAGATAACACGACTACCGAATGTGCTGATTGTGTTTTATGTAGTGATAGCAGTATAAGTTGGTTTGATGATTAATACCTGCTTTAGATAGTTGGCAGACTATAGCATATGGTGTAATAATGTGTGAGATACTTTTTGTGGTCCTCCTATTTGGAGTATTTAAACATTTTGTTTGTGATATGAGGTATTATACTATACGGTATTTACATTAAGATTAATTATTTGAGTACTTTGGAGCATTGATAGGACGGCAGGTTATGCTACATGGCCAGTGATGGGACTGCAGCTAACGCTGTATGGCCAGTGTTGTGGTGTTCAAACTAACCAGTATGTGAAAGGATTATTAATAATTGGATTGCTATGTACCATTCAGTTTCCTAGTGTAGAGGTGTTATAAGATGGCTCGCTAGTAGGCGGCTGACAGAATGATTTCTCTAGTATGGTCTCCATCTATCATTTGGTATGGTCACTGAGTGGCTAGCTTTAATATTAGGAGCGCTATGTACGCCGAGTTCTGTCGCGGTTGATCTGTCTTATAACAGTGTGATTCTACTGGCATTGTATATGGTTGCCTAGCAAAAGTCGTCATACTTGTTGCGTTGGTGTTTAATCCTCTAGCTGCAAAATATGAGTATTTATTGTCCCTATAAAGAGTGTCATTTGTAATCTGGATACACCTTCTGTACCGCACTTATACCGCTATATATTACATCTTTAGTTACCAGACATATCTCCCAATACCTTTATGCCTACACATTTTATACTCATACCATATTTACAGAGTATTTGTCTATCAGCTACCATTTCTACGATCTTGTGTTCTGTGTACTTTTAAACTTCATGTTAACATTGTTGTTTTTATTTTTTGCGTGATTTCACATTTTTGCCTTGGTGACTTTTTTGAACCTCCAGGGCCTCTGTACTTACTCTTGTGCATGTGCAGTTGCGCTAGGAGGACGCCGCAGACTCTGGCAGGATCGTCACCAGGTAAACACTTAAATAGTTCACTGTATTGTTTGTTGTGTAAGGTCTGAGGAAGGGGGTGACCCCGAAAACGTTCACCAAAGTAAAGTTATTTTACTAAAGAATACGGAGAGTGCCTTTCTTATTTCTTTCTCTCTCTCTCTCTCTCTCTCTCTCTCTCTCTCTCTCTCTATATATATATATATATATATATATATATATATATATATATATATATATATATATATATATACATACAGGAAGTGCAGAATTATTAGGCAAATTAGTATTTTGACCACATCATCCTCTTTATGCATGTTGTCTTACTCCAAGCTGTATAGGCTCGAAAGCCTACTACCAATTAAGCATATTAGGTGATGTGCATCTCTGTAATGAGAAGGGGTGTGGTCTAATGACATCAACACCCTATATCAGGTGTGCATAATTATTATTCAACTTCCTTTCCTTTGGCAAAATGGGTCAAAAGAAGGACTTGACAGGCTCAGAAAAGTAAAAAATAGTGAGATATCTTGCAGAGGGATGCAGCACTCTTAAAATTGCAAAGCTTCTGAAGCGTGATCATCGAACAATCAAGCGTTTCATTCAAAATAGTCAACAGGGTCGCAAGAAGCGTGTGGAAAAGCCAAGGCGCAAAATAACTGCCCATGAACTGAGAAAAGTCAAGCGTGCAGCTGCCAAGATGCCACTTGCCACCAGTTTGGCCATATTTTAGAGCTGCAACATCACTGGAGTGCCCAAAAGCACAAGGTGTGCAATACTCAGAGACATGGCCAAGGTAAGAAAGGCTGAAAGACGACCACCACTGAACAAGACACACAAGCTGAAACGTCAAGACTGGGCCAAGAAATATCTCAAGACTGATTTTTCTAAGGTTTTATGGACTGATGAAATGAGAGTGAGTCTTGATGGGCCAGATGGATGGGCCCGTGGCTGGATTGGTAAAGGGCAGAGAGCTCCAGTCCGACTCAGACGCCAGCAAGGTGGAGGTGGAGTACTGGTTTGGGCTGGTATCATCAAAGATGAGCTTGTGGGGCCTTTTCGGGTTGAGGATGGAGTCAAGCTCAACTCCCAGTCCTACTGCCAGTTTCTGGAAGACACCTTCTTCAAGCAGTGGTACAGGAAGAAGTCTGCATCCTTCAAGAAAAACATGATTTTCATGCAGGACAATGCTCCATCACACGCGTCCAAGTACTCCACAGCGTGGCTGGCAAGAAAGGGTATAAAAGAAGAAAATCTAATGACATGGCCTCCTTGTTCACCTGATCTGAACCCCATTGAGAACCTGTGGTCCATCATCAAATGTGAGATTTACAAGGAGGGAAAACAGTACACCTCTCTGAACAGTGTCTGGGAGGCTGTGGTTGCTGCTGCACGCAATGTTGATGGTGAACAGATCAAAACACTGACAGAATCCATGGATGGCAGGCTTTTGAGTGTCCTTGCAAAGAAAGGTGGCTATATTGGTCACTGATTTGTTTTTGTTTTGTTTTTGAGTGTCAGAAATGTATATTTGTGAATGTTGAGATGTTATATTGGTTTCACTGGTAAAAATAAATAATTGAAATGGGTATATATTTGTTTTTTGTTAAGTTGCCTAATAATTATGCACAGTAATAGTCACCTGCACATACAGATATCGCCAGAAAATAGCTATAACTAAAAACAAACTAAAAACTACTTCCAAAACTATTCAGCTTTGATATTAATGAGTTTTTTGGGTTCATTCAGAACATGGTTGTTGTTCAATAATAAAATTAATCCTCAAAAATACAACTTGCCTAATAATTCTGCACTCCCTGTATATGCAGCCACCAATCAGCAGCTATCTCATGTTGCTCCTAAGCCTACCTATGTATGATTTTAAACAAAGCAAATTAGAAAATAGAAAGAAATTAAAAAATTTTTTTAAAAATAGCATGATTTATCTGAATCATAAAAGTTTAATTTTCATTTTACTATCCCTTTAAATTCTCTAAATGCATACATTACAAAACAAAACGTAATTTAAAAACCGTATAAAACAAATAAATGAGATATTGAAAAGACGCAGTAATAATTATATTGTTAAAGAGACACTCTACTCCAGAATGTTTATGTTTTAAAAACATATATCTTACCCATTTTCCAGTTTTGCATAACCAACACAGTTATATTAATATTTTTTTTACCTCTGTAATTACCTTGTATCTAAGCCTCTGCAGACTGACCCCTTATCTCAGTTTTTTTTTAACAGACTTGCATTTTAACCAATCAGTGCTAACTCGAAGGTAACACCACACGTTTTCTATATGGCACACATGAACTAGCGATGTGTAGCTGTTAAAAACTGTCAAAATGCACTGAAATAAAAGGTGGTCTTCAAGAGCTTTGGCATTAGCATATGAGCCTACCTAGGTTTAGCTTTTAACAAAGAATACCAAAAGAACAAAGCAAATGTGATGATGATCATGAAAGTTTAATTTTAAATAGACTGTCCATTTAAGTTAGTGACATTTTTAGTATAGGTGGGTATACAGCAGGCAGTTATTTCAATCCTAACAAAAATGTAAATTTGTATTCAATATAAAAAACAATGCACATAGGAGAAAACATAAATTATGCTTACCTGATAATTTTCACAGTCCACAGCTGCATCCATTACTTATGTGAAATAAGAACCTGGTCACCAGGAGGAGGCAAAGACCCACCAGTCAAAGGCTTAAATACTCCTCCCACTTCCCCTATCCCCCAGTCATTCAGCCAATGAACAAGGAACAATGGAAGAAGCATCAAGGTGAAAAGGTGCCAGAAGATGAAACAACAACGCCTCCAAAACGTGCGGGGGGCTGTGGACTCTTTCTCATTAGGAAGAAAAAGAAATTTATCAGGTAAGCATAATTTATGTTTTTCTTCCTAATGAGAAAGAGTCCACAGCCACATTCATTACTTATGGGAAATTTATACCAAAGCCAAAGAGGACACAGAATGCCAAGATGGGAGGGTAAGAAGCGAACCAATGAAGGGACCTACCGAAAAACATATTCCCAGAAAACAAAATCTTGTTTTGTCCGAAAACCGTGAGCAACATTATTGAAAGAAAAAACGACCCCGGGGACGCAAAGTCACCGACAGTTCAAAGGACCTGAAAAGTTACCACGAGTAGATGCAACCAAGACACAAGCATTGAAGACCTGGGGCAACAACCCAGTCACAGCTCCTGAAAACAACAAGGGGACCCGACTAATAGGACAGAAAGACCAACTCAGGTTTTCAAGAAGACAACCAAGATCCGCTCGCTAGGCTCACCTGGACAAATGTCAGGACAGAAAAGACAGCAGCAGAAAATGGAAAAATGACCATAGAGAAACCAAAGAAACCTAAGGACCGGCGTACGCATAAACTGCTACACAGCATGGATGAGCGACAACCACTGATCAGGAACGCAAAGGGAAAATCCCTTACAGCAACCAAGACTCACCCCCAGGCCACAATAGATTGAGGATGTCTCACAAGCTAGGAAAAACTTTCGCAGCCAGAGAAGATCGAGAAATAGATGATCATGCTAAAGGCGTGAGAGAGGAAGCACAGCCGACACCTGAAGGAACACAAAACATCACGCTCCTTTGCATCCTAGATGGTGTAGACCAACACAACACCCCTATAGTCCGCAGAGCAACCAAAACTCATCCGACACCAATCCTCTCGACAACCGGGAAATCCCTAAGGATCCCCCATCTCCATAAGGAGCAAAGAAACTCCTCTAACAGACACATAAAGTTTGTTAGCAACCAAGGTGCAACAGCATCAGCAGAGCACTGCAAACCCACCGCTCGCTAGGTAGCAGAGCTAACCAACAGGCTCTTTCAGCTGACATAAAGCCCCACCCTGCACAAGGAGAGGGAGATAAAAACAACCAGGCACGCATTGGAGAAAAAAGAAACGACCAGAACCCAGGGATAATTCCCACAAACCGGAGAACATGGAATCCCAAAGAGCAAGCCCACAAAGCAACATAAGTGTAGAGAAACCAGTCAGAATCAAACCTTGATCAGAAAGAGCCATAAAATGGCTAGAGCTAAGTCGAGCATCCGAATTAACAAGATGTATTCTCCGAAAAAACACTAAGCACCAACGTGACCCTTCCTTCCATGGGGAACCAGAGTCCCCCAATGAAAAGACTCTAGGACGTGTCCCCAAGACACCTAAACCATCTACAGATGAAAGCACAGGCACTGAACGCCTCAAAGAGCAGAGAGGCAGCAAACCCAAAAGGCACCCCCCTCCAGGAGAGTCTGCCACAGACCATAGTAGAAAGGTCAGACAGACCATCCAGAGCCCAACCAAAAAAGGAATAAAATCTATGAGAAACAGCCTCTCAAGCCCCCACAACACCGGCAGCAAGGCAACTAATGTGCAACCACCATGTGCCAAGCAAAGATCCGCAAAATGCAGAGACCAGAAAGGGAAAGGTCAAACAGGCTAGAGTACAATCCTAGAACAAATGAGGACAATAGGGCAACTAACCTCTAAGAAAGGAAGGCCCAGAAGCCCGACCTCTCTACATCTACCCAATCTGCCAAAAATTCCAAGCTTCCTAAGGAGAACAATGGAACCCATCCTGACCCAACTCCTAACACCCAAGGGGATAACAGGGACAAGGAGAGATAGCCAGAACTTGGACTGACAGAACCCTAGACTCCCCTCTCAAACCTATGATGAGATCCGAGAAAAAGGGGTCAGATTCCACAAGTCAGAACCCGAGGCCACACGCCTCAAACTGGACCAACAAGCAGGCAGACTAACTCATAGAGGAAAAGGAAGACCTCGAACAGCAAGCACAGAAGGACACAGGATATATACTGTGATAAAACACGCAGCCCGAGTCGAAGACGAAAAACCCCGGACCAGCAGTCACGAGGCACGGGATTCCGAGGGCAGAGCTCACTTCGGTTCCCGACCACTAAGTGGCGGTAGAAACAACCCCGGAGAACACCAGGTGAGCTGCAACCCAAGATCCCATCAGAGCATCAAAAGCTCCCTGAAGTGGAGGTAGGAGTAAGTAGCAACCTCAGCATGACCAAACCTATACTAGCCACCCGACGGCAGCTATTCTCTAAAAGAACCACCAAGGGCAGCCCAAGAGGCCAGAACCACACACAGCAGCAAGGACCTCACCCCTCAGGCAGGGGATGCGAAGGGATGTGGTGGAACTCCACCGGCCTATGTCTCAAGCAGACTGACATGGCCAGCCCAAGCACTCCTGACATCCAGACCCGAAGGTTGCAATGTAAGTGTAGTCTATAAAAACAGACAACAAAAACAAGTGAACCAGTAGGTCCCGTCGGACCAGACAGGTGCAACATGCGTCACTAACAATTAACAGTTGACACACCAACTCCGGATGAATCCGGTAACTTCCGTGGAAGAACTAAATCCAAGCAATCCCAGAATTCCCGTAGGAAGAAATTATAAAGTAAATAAATCCGACTTGGATAAAACCCGAAGGCAGCCGCCCAGAAGGAACTATGTCTCTGTAGGACCTGCCAGAGACCGGAACCCTCAGAAAAAGAGGCTGGGAAAGCTCATAATATACTGACCGGAGATAAAATTAACTCCATCATCTATTCCCGAAGAACCGTGCGAGAACTGAGAAGTCCCTGGAAGAAAAAGGAGAGGAACAAATCCCCCAACAAATCAAAAAGAAGTCGTAGTAGGACATGCAGCCGTGTGTGACTCCTTATCTGAGCTGATAGAGGTGGAGGGTCCCCTCAACGTGATCCAAGAAAGAATCAAGGCCTTAAGGGTAGCTAATTCTTTTATTTGTGATGCAAATATGCAGATTATTTGCCTGAACGCCAAGGCTTCAGGTTTTTCTATTCAAGCTTGTAGGGCACTGTGGCTAAAATCTTGGTCTGCGGACATGACTTTGAAGTCAAGACTTCTTTCCCTTCCATTTAAGGGAAATATTCTTTTTGGTCCAGGCCTGGATTAAATTATCTCCACGGTTACTGTAGGCAAAGCTGCCTTTTTACCGCAGGATAAGAAGAACAAACCTAAGGGACAAGGTCCTAATTTTAGTTCCTTTCGAGTCAAAGTCTGCATGAAGGGGCAACTTCCGATCTGACTCTTGGTTTGGGGATGTGCAAGACCCGTGGGTCCTGGAGCTCATCGCTCAGGGATACAGGATAAGTTTCAAGTTTCATCCACTCAGGGGCAGAATCCCCTTGTCAAACCTGTCTTCAATGCCAGAAAAGAGAGAGGCCTTTCTAGGATGCATGAGGAATCTTTCCTCCCTGAGAGTCATTGTAGTGGTTCCTCTGGCAGAAAGAGGTCTGGGGCACTACTCAAACTTTTTTGTGGTCCCGAAGGAGGGAACTTTTCGCCCGATTCTGGACCTAAAGTACTTAAACAAATTCCTATCTGTCCCCTCGTTCAAGATGGAGACAATAAGGTCCATCTTTCCTTTTGTTCAGGAAGGACAGTTCATGATCTGAAGGATGCGTACCTTCACGTTCCTAAGATTTGAGTTCCTGGACCAGCTATTCCAGTTTATTGCACTTCCGTTTGGTCTAGCTACTGCTCCAATAGTTTTTACGAAGGTTCTAGGGGCTCTGCTTGCAGTGGCCAGAAACAGAGGTATAGCAGTAGCGCCCTACTTGGACGATATTCGGGTTTATGCACCATCCTGTCATCTGGCTGAAGACCTTTTGAAGGATCTTCCCCTTCTTCTTCGATCCCATAGATGGAAGATAAACTTAGAGAAGAGTTCTCTTACTCCGAGTACCAGGGTCGAGTTTCTGGGTACTATAATAGACTCGATATCCATGAGGATATTCCTTACAGACCAGAGACGTTACAAGCTAACTTCCAATTGTATTGCCCTCCAGACCTCTTTAAGGCCCTCTGTGGCTCGGTGTATGGAGGTGATTGGTCTCATGGTGTCCTGTATGGACATGAACTGGCGATCATACACCACTCCACTTGTAATCTTGCCCTATTTGTATAAGTGATAACCTTTCAGTAATCTGAAATATTAACTTGTTCAGATTTAAAACTAAAACTGTATTTATGTCTTTATTACATCTATTCCTCAACAATACTTTTCTGAAAGTATATTCTACCTTCCTTTGATGGTGCATTGTAAGCATAACTTTATACATTTTTATTTATTCCAGCTTTTGTTGTGTCTTTAATCGAACCTGGCCTATCTATCCTGCATTCGACACACTAACAACCACAGGCATTCTACCATTCAGGTAAGTCAACAAGAAAAGTTTATTATTACTTCTCAACCATTCAGCTGCTTTTTACAATGCAAGTGTTTGCTTTCTATGCATATGCTGCACTAATTCCACCGCACATCCTACTGAGAGCCTATTAATATATAACTAATCTGTTTTCTCAGTGTATTCTTCTTTATGTCTTCCCTCCTGCTATACACCTGGCATGATTCCATCTTCATTTACATTTCCTCAGTGGATCATTACATTCACTGATTGAGTTTTCAAAATCAAATTTCAGATGACAATACATATCTTCTTCTTATGTCCGTACATCCCTACTGATGTTTTGAATTAGATTAACAACTGATTTGTTGTGATTTGCCTTTAGCTACCCATCAACCACCATACAGAACTAAATGTGCTTCTTCTACTGCTAAATTATTTCCAAGCCCCTAAGCCATCTCTAGATCATTTACAAAACTTCAACACTACCAACATCAGGATCATATCTACAACAGTATGTGTTGCCAATGGGTTTGATTCATAGACCCTCATTACGCTAACAAGGAGCCTAAGTGTAAAGAAGAGATTCATAGAGGTTGGCTTCACCTACCTTTTCTAGAATTGTATTAGTTGGTGTCATATATAGTTGTGTTAATTGCAAGATTGGGATACATGCTAGCTTGCAAAACAAATATGAACCATTGAAAGCATAGAAAAGCAATCATTCCAATAGGAAAATTCAGGAAACTCTCTTCCAAAACAGATTGTGTAAATGCTTGTAATTGTAAGACATTTACATATCTGTATTATTAGAGTATAGCAGTCAAGATGGATAAAACAAACCTTGCAGAAGCAAATAAATGGCAAACTTTTTGCATTTCAGGGGGTTCTAGGAGAAGACTATTGCCAATCTAGGAAGGGGGGTTCTAGAGACGTGGTTGTGAGTTTTCGCCTATGCGGAATTCATAAACACTCTATTGCCCCTAGCTTGTCTTGTGGTCAAGTAGCTGTCAAGTTCATGTCATTATTATTTTATTTCTCTCTTTATGTCTTCTTTTTTTCTTTTGTAGTAGAGTGTGTTTGTTTTATGGAGGGTGTTGTTTTCCTGTTTTAGTTTGTGTGTTTAGTAAAGTTTTTACATTGTTTTTATGGTGCTTGTCTACTTGACTGTGCAACGTCTTTTATCTTGGGAGAAGTTAAAGGTTTAAAAAAGGATGTCTTATGAACTAGTCTTATTAGAACAGCAATAGCCTAACCCACTGGTTGCACTTCTCACAGGGTGCAGCACTATAAAACAAAAAAATAAATACACAGGTTGTGGGTGGCGTCAAAGGCAGTCTGTTCAGATGATATAATGAAATATTCAAGATTCGGCTGTATATAGCAAGAAATTGTTATTAATCTGTGGACTTTTTTCTTATAGTATCCGTTGAGTATTGTACATTTATTTATGTGTTCGCTACATATATCTATACGATTGCTATAATTTGTATTACTAGCATAAATTATTTAGTTACAACAGAATAATCAATTTGTAACATATATGGATGCTTGTGTTATTTTATTGGGTCAATTTATTAATGTGCATGCGGACAATGTAGCGTATCATGTCCGCAGCACAGCGATAAATGCCGACAGCATACGCTGTTGGCATTTATCATTGCACCAGCAGTTCTTGTGAACTGCTGGTGCAATACCACCCTCTGCAGATTTGTGGCCAATCGGCCGCTAGCAGGGAGTGTCACTCAACCCGATCGTATTTCTGTCCGCCGTCTCAGAGCAAGCAGACAGGTTATGGAGCAGTGTTATTTAAAACGCTGCTTCAAAACTTCTGTTTCCAGCGAGCTTGATAAATTGACCCCATAGAGTTAAGCTTTATTAAATAGACTGAAGTCACTGTTTTTTAATATATTAGGATTTAACTTGTTAGTTCTGGTTCATGCACCAGCCTGTCTTCTGGCAGAAGACCTTTTGAAGGATCTTCCCCTTCTTCTTCGATCCCATGGATGGAAGATAAACTTAGAGAAGAGTTCTCTTACTCCCAGTACCAGGGTCGAGTTTCTGGGTACTATAATAGACTCGATATCCATGAGGATATTCCTTACAGACCAGAGACGTTACAAGCTAACTTCCAATTGTATTGCCCTCCAGACCTCCTTAAGGCCCTCTGTGGCTCGGTGTATGGAGGTGATTGGTCTCATGGTGTCCTGTATGGACTTGAACTGGCGATCATACACCACTCCACTTGTAATCTTGGAAAATAAACTAATTCCGCAACAGTGGTGTAAAGAAGGACTGGGAGAGATTTGCAAGTAAAATTGTATTTAATACATCTCAAAACGAGTATAACATAACAGGCACAGCAAACAAACCCCGCTGACGCGTTTCCCGCTTCACAAGTGGTTCATCAGAGCTGGGAGAAAAGGTGTTACAGACAGCTGTTAAATCACAAGTAGCAAAGGTGAGTAGCCAATCGGCATACAGAGTTCTCGCCTACGTCTCAACAATCTATGAACAAGATAATTTTCACTATTACTAAAGTTGATACAAATTCATTCTGAATAGTCACATACATACAAAAGATCATTAAAACAGAACACCAATTCTAAAAAGAGTAATAAATCAAAGTACAGAATAGCGAACCCTATAGCAAACAAATAGTGCAACTCTCATTACATTTAAAGTAACAGACTCCCGCATTATAATAGCCACCACAGTATAAAAGTCAAATGCAAGCAAAAATCTTTCAGGGCAAATGCGGGAATGTGTTACAATGTAACAACTATACATGACAGAATTGAACCTTGATCTTATATAAGATATAATTGTATATCTACAAATTTGGAAACATATTAATATACTTGATAACGTCACTAGGACTAAATATATAATGTAAAATAAAAATGTTCCATTATTTTAATTCAAAACATCATATTATTCACATTATTACCTAGTCTTCAAAATAGCAATGTAAACTTAGTGTTGTACTTACACAAATAAGTGGAACATAAAATATGTATTTAATTTTTAGGCATCAATGAACAGTTTAATATCGCTTATTTTATTGATCCCTAGGGGGGAACCGGTTTTTAAAGTATAGATCCAATAGATCTCTCTCTTACTTAGAGCCTTATACCTGTCACCACCTCTGGAGTTCATTTTCACTTGTTCAATACCTTGGAAACGAAAATACCTAAATTTGTCAACATGTTCGTGAAAATGCTTAGCCACTGGTGTTTTTGGTACATCTGCCTCTAGAGACAAGAGATGTTCTCTGATCCTATCCTTTAGGCCCCTAGAGGTAAGACCCACAGACTGAAAATTGCAATGTAAACAAGTAATTAGGTACACCACAAATGTAGAGCTACAATTGATACGTTCCCTAATATTATAGTGTTAGTATTTGTTGAATGGAAAGTATCTCCTACAAGAGCAAAATGACAGCTCTTGCACGGTCTCACTCCACATTTGTAGAAACCACATTTTTTAGACAACCAATTACCTGTTTTACCCACCATCACCGAAGTGTTGGTATTAGCTCTAGAACTAAGATTCTTATTGATTTTATCCCCTTATTTAGACCGCTGCTTCATAACTTCTGTTTCCGGCGAGCTTGATAGATTGACCCCATAGAGTCAAGCTGTATTAATTAGACTGAAGTCACTGTTTTTTAATATATTAGGATTTAGCTTGTTAGTATTCAACCTAGACACCGGTGTCTTTAGAATTTTACTGTAATTTAATGTTTATGCAATACAATTTTAATACGAATATTTTATTGTTCATGTTTACAATTAAAAATAAAAATTTCTTGCTATATACAGCCGAATCTTGAATATTTCATTATATTATCTGAGAAGTATCTTGTAAGATAGATCGGGCTCCATAGATCTTAATAAGTGTTCTCCACCGATAATTTTACCAGCTGGGTGGCATTATATAGTAGCCAGATAGGGTCAGTGTAATACTTTCTAATATACCATGTTCTGCTTTCCAAAGCATGAAATAATTGTATAATTTAGCAAAGGATTTTATGAGACTTGGTGCAATAAACATTGAAACATTTTAATATTAGCTCATTTTAGCTTAATATTGGCTAAACATTTTAGCCGGGTGGTCAGTAAAATCAGCCTGGTAGTGCTCCCATTAAAAAAAGTCCTGGGAAGCTGATCTAGCAAGTCACAGCAGTTACAAGGGGCGTTTCCATCACTCTTGAAATTCACAATTTTTTAGTTGCTATGTTGCAGAATTTTTTCATCAAGATTTTAGTTTCATGAATGAAAGGGCCTTGTCTCTATTACTTTTGTGCAATGTCTTACTTATTATTTTGTGACTATTACTCCCTAAGCATTATTAATTAACAGCTTTAATTCACCATAGATACAACCAAAATATTTATTATTCTCGCTTCCCTGAATTAGGCAATGTAAATAATGACTCACCTCTCTCAACTATGATGTATTCCATTGTTAAAGGGACAGTCAACTCCAAAACTTTAATTGTTTAAAAATATAGATAATCCCTTTATTACCCATTCCCCAGTTTTGCATAACCAACTCGGTTATATTAATATAATTTTTACTTCTGTGATTACCTTGTATCTAAGACTCTTGACAGATCCCTGATCTCATGGCTATTTATGTATTATCTATTGACTTTTGCATTTTAGCTAACTAGTGCAATGTCAGCCACAACTCCATGGGAGAGAGCACAATGTTATCTATATGGCTCACATGAACTAGCAGTCTCCTGTTATGGAAAGCAAGTAAAAAATCATTTGATAAGAGACTGTCTGTAGTGGCTTAGAAACATGCAGAAATTTAGAGGTTTAAATGTTATAAAGTATATTAATATAACAATGTTGGTTGTGCAAAGCTGGGGAATGGGTAGTAAAGGTGTTGTCTATCTTTTTAAACAATAACAATTAACATTGGTCTGAAAAAAGAGTGCTGGAATCCCTATCTTTTACTAAAATCTGAATAATTGGGCATGGACATCCGCAGAACTGTGTCCAGAGGAGGGCAAAAAAAAAAAAATACCCTAAGTATAAGAAAATCAGTGACAACGTGTGAGGAAGATGTCATACATGAGTTGCACATGATTTTAAACATGGTAGCTCATTGGCGTCAAGAGTGACTCAAGTGAGTGTTTATGCTTATATATGCTTATACAGGGAGTGCAGAATTATTAGGCAAGTTGTATTTTTGAGGATTCATTTTATTATTGAACAACAACCATGTTCTCAATGAACCCAAAAAACTAATTAATATCAAAGCTGAATAGTTTTGGAAGTAGTTTTTAGTTTGTTTTTAGTTATAGCTATTTTAGGGGGATATCTGTGTGTGCAGGTGACTATTACTGTGCATAATTATTAGGCAACTTAACAAAAAACAAATATATACCCATTTCAATTATTTATTTTTACCAGTGAAACCAATATAACATCTCAACATTCACAAATATACATTTCTGACATTCAAAAACAAAACAAAAACAAATCAGTGACCAATATAGCCACCTTTCTTTGCAAGGACACTCAAAAGCCTGCCATCCATGGATTCTGTCAGTGTTTTGATCTGTTCACCATCAACATTGCGTGCAGCAGCAACCACAGCCTCCCAGACACTGTTCAGAGAGGTGTACTGTTTTCCCTCCTTGTAAATCTCACATTTGATGATGGACCACAGGTTCTCAATGGGGTTCAGATCAGGTGAACAAGGAGGCCATGTCATTAGATTTTCTTCTTTTATACCCTTTCTTGCCAGCCACGCTGTGGAGTACTTGGACGCGTGTGATGGAGCATTGTCCTGCATGAAAATCATGTTTTTCTTGAAGGATGCAGACTTCTTCCTGTACCACTGCTTGAAGAAGGTGTCTTCCAGAAACTGGCAGTAGGACTGGGAGTTGAGCTTGACTCCATCCTCAACCCGAAAAGGCCCCACAAGCTCATCTTTGATGATACCAGCCCAAACCAGTACTCCACCTCCACCTTGCTGGCGTCTGAGTCGGACTGGAGCTCTCTGCCCCTTACCAATCCAGCCACGGGCCCATCCATCTGGCCCATCAAGACTCACTCTCATTTCATCAGTCCATAAAACCTTAGAAAAATCAGTCTTGAGATATTTCTTGGCCCAGTCTTGACGTTTCAGCTTGTGTGTCTTGTTCAGTGGTGGTCGTCTTTCAGCCTTTCTTACCTTGGCCATGTCTCCGAGTATTGCACACCTTGTGCTTTTGGGCACTCCAGTGATGTTGCAGCTCTGAAATATGGCCAAACTGGTGGCAAGTGGCATCTTGGCAGCTGCACGCTTGACTTTTCTCAGTTCATGGGCAGTTATTTTGAGCCTTGGTTTTTCCACACGCTTCTTGCGACCCTGTTGACTATTTTGAATGAAACGCTTGATTGTTCGATGATCACGCTTCAGAAGCTTTGCAATTTTAAGAGTGCTGCATCCCTCTGCAAGATATCTCACTATTTTTGACTTTTCTGAGCCTGTCAAGTCCTTCTTTTGACCCATTTTGCCAAAGGAAAGGAAGTTGCCTAATAATTATGCACACCTGATATAGGGTGTTGATGTCATTAGACCACACCCCTTCTCATTACAGAGATGCACATCACCTAATATGCTTAATTGGTAGTAGGCTTTCGAGCCTATACAGCTTGGAGTAAGACAACATGCATAAAGAGGATGATGTGGTCAAAATACTCATTTGCCTAATAATTCTGCACTCCCTGTATATAAGGCGTGGATTAACAAATATGATTTGAAGCTCTAGGAGCCAGCATATTATATCTGATGAAGGGGTGATTGATCCCTGAAACGTTACCCATTTTTTGATGTGCCAATAAAAGCACCTGATGAGGCACTAGATATGAAACGACGGAGAAACACATATACAGAGGGCGGAAAGTACCCCCAACAGGGCAGGTTTAAATGATAGCTGAACCAGTGCACAGGTGACATAATCAGGTGATAGGTGAGAGCAAGGTAGTAACCACTGAGTTACTGATCAGCTGATTACTTCACCTGTGCACTGATTCAGCTATAATGAAAACCTGGCCTGTTGGGGGTACTTGAGGACCATTGTTGAGAAACGCTGCACTAAAGCACCAGCTCATCGAAAATGTATTGATTACCTGGAGAATAAAGCACACATACTCTGCTCACTGACACCCACACACACAATTCTGTGACACAGTGCCAGTTACTAAGCAATTAGAATGATACACAATCTCTTCTCTACTCACTACTGTATTGTAAAAATAGAGATAATTTACCATACAAATTTTACACAAAGGACAAGTTATCAATACTGCCGACACAGCTGCTACATTATGGTGCTCAAGAAACGCACGTTCACATCCCACTTAGGTATGCTCTTCAACAAAGGACACCAAAGGATACCAAAAGAATGAAGTACATAATAATAAAAGTAAAATAGAAAGTTTATTTATTTTTTATGCGCAATTTCTATCTGAATGATGGAAATGTAATTTTGACTTTCATGTTGACTTTCATGACATGGAGCCAGTAACAGTTGATGCTAATTCTCAAAATATAAATAACTAGAAAAGTCTATTAAAATAGCATGCTCTACCTCAATCATGAAAGTTTAATTTTAAATGTCTCCCTTTGACTATGTGTTTAACCAGTTACTTTACAGTGGCATTATTTCTAAAAACATTTAACTGCAATAATTACATATATTTTTTAAATGACTCATTATCTCCTTTTCATTAATATAAACTTGTATAAAAGCAGCACATATTAAAAACAATATGCAACAGCTTTCAATTGATTTGTGAATTACAAGTTAACAGCAGTCTTTAAATAAATGGAGACACAGAGAAAAATAAATATAGATACTGTATCCTCTGACTGAACAGACATAACATATATGAAGGTTGTACCTAATTAAAGGGACAGTAAACCTAAAAAATAATGTTATATAATTATGCACATAGTGCAGAATTATATAACATTATTTTAGTGCTATTGTTATAAAAGCTTTTTTTCCATTTGTATTTTTTGAAAATATGCCGGTTTTACAGACCTGCTCTCTGCTGAGCGGGTCTGTTTTTTTTACACAGCGCATCGGGCCAGCTGTATAGTCACAGCCCGGCCCGACCGCGCCATAACATTAAGTGCAGCTCGCTCCTGTTGTCAGACAGAGCAGGAGCGAGCTGCACTTAATGTTATGGCGCGGTCGGGCCGGGCTGTGACTATACAGCTGGCCCGATGCGCTGACTAAAAAAAACAGACCCGCTCAGCAGAGTGCAGAGAGTGGGTCTGTAAAAGCGGCATATTTTTAAAAAATTCAAATGGAAAAAAAGCTTTTATAACAATAGGCACTAAAATAATGTTATATAATTCTGCACTATGTGCAGAATTATATAACATTATTTTTTAGGTTTACTGACACTTTAAATCAAATAACCATGAAAAAGGGAGGCTTAGCAATATTCAATGTCAAAAACTTGAATTTAAATAATGTGGACACTGCACACTTAACTTCAAACTCTGGGTTTTAAATTACGGATTTAAATTTGAATTGACCCTTTGACTTCCTGTCAGTATTGGGTTATGCTCACTTACTGTCCCCCCTGTTAATGAGCTCTATCTGAACACAATTTGTGAATCACAAGAGATGTAGAATACTACTTTACTCTTCTGCTTGGTGTCATCTGTTCTTAGGTTACCTCAGCTTCCAGTTGTGTTACATGACCCTGCTCACTGCATCCTCCTTCTGATTAATCTATATATCCTTCACTTGCTAGGAGGCATCAAGAGGGGTGCCTCCTATTGGTCCCAATTTTTGCTGCTAATATATTGACAGAACACAGGTGGCGCTGCAGCACAGCTTTTCCTTTGACCCATGTACTGCAATGGAGAGAAGCGTTCCTGTACCTGCCTCTCCATAGCATTACATGGGGGGAAAATATTGTTTTTGGACTTTTTTTTGTTTTAATTAAAATTTAATTAAGCTTTGGCCACATATGGCAGGGTAGGCACTGCCTCCCCTGCCTCTTATGAGTGCACATCCCTGATATATATATACACTGTATATATAAATTCAAGAGGCAGGTGGATTGGCGCAAAAACTGGTGTATACAAAAAATTTTACTGATAATGATAGTTTTGATAGACAAATATAATTATGAATATAAGTATGGTTCAATATACAATGGACCTCTTAGATGACCAAAGTTGCCAGTGGTAACACAATATTAGTGTTAATTTACACATACATTGAAAAAATAATAATTATTATTATTTTTTATCAATCAATAAACCTTAAAAAATCTTTAAAAAATAAAATATAATTAATATGCCTAAAACACTGAAGATAAGAACAAGAATAAAAAAAAATCATAAAATTCCCTTGAAAGTACCAGCAATTAGTAGATAATATAAAAGTTCATAATGCACATAAAGTTGATTAAACAAAACAAAAATAATTAGGAGGCCAGGATCCCGGTCCCTTTTGGGTCTCTACTTAGACTCTTCTACCTCAATCAGTATGAGGTAAGGGCCGCACAGTATAGGTAGAGGACAGCTGTTTTGTGGTTTTTGCCACTCATCAACTGTTGAACTTTATGTGCAATATGAACTTTTATATTATCTACTAATTGCTGAGACTTTCAAGGAAATTTTATGAAAAAATTTTTTATTCCTGTTCATAACTTCAGTGTTTTAGGCATATTAATTATATTTTATTTTTTAAAGATTTTTTGATAAAAAAATCTTTTTTCAAGGTATGTGTAAATTAACACTAATATTGTGTTACCACTGGCAACTTTGGTCACCTAAGAGGTCCATTGTATATTGAACCACACTTATATTCATATTTATATTTGTCTATCAAAACTATCAGTGACAACATTTTTATACATCAGTATTTGCACCAATCCACCTACCTCTTGAATTTCTATAAAATTACCTTATATTGTGTTTCTGGATTTGAGGGGACTCAGACAACACAATAAGTGGATTCTGGCCGCATATTTTAGGTATCTAGCACTTACTTCCCAGCGCCGGGGTCACACCTTCTTCCTTTCCTTTAAATTATATATATATATATATATATATATATATATATATATATATATATATATAACACACAGAGAAAACCCAGCACTCACTTACAAGCTCTCAGCTAAGATTTAAAAGCAAAAATGGAAAGGTTAGTCACTGCATCTGGCCAAATGGGACAAGCTCAGGTACCACGTCAAGGTCCTCTCCAATACCTGAGACCCTAAAACAGCCACACAATGCAAGCTTTCAAATCCAAACAAACTGAAAACAAGGGAAGGGTGCACAGGAATATGTAACCACCCTAGACATATACAAAACACGGAAGGGAACTGCACTCTCATACCGGACCGGGTACACATCTTATGACCCTGCAACATGCTCAGCCCTGGGTGCCACTGGCACTCACAGGAAGCTGTGCTGTCCCCAGAGCCACAAGCAGTTAACCCCAGACAGGTCTGGGTGCAAGAACCATAGGGAAAATTACAAAACAAATTAATACAACACACAGAGAAAACCCAGCACTCACTTACAAGCTCTCAGCTAAGATTTAAAAGCAAAAATGGAAAGGTTAGTCACCGCATCTGGCCAAATGGGACAAGCTCAGGTACCACGTCAAGGTCCTCTCCAATACCTGAGACCCTAAAACAGCCACACAATGCAAGCTTTCAAATCCAAACAAACTGAAAACAAGGGAAGGGTGCACAGGAATATGTAACCACCCTAGACATATACAAAACACGGAAGGGAACTGCACTCTCATACCGGACCGGGTACACATCTTATGACCCTGCAACATGCTCAGCCCTGGGTGCCACTGGCACTCACAGGAAGCTGTGCTGTCCCCAGAGCCACAAGCAGTTAACCCCAGACAGGTCTGGGTGCAAGAACCATAGGGAAAATTACAAAACAAATTAATACAACACACAGAGAAAACCCAGCACTCACTTACAAGCTCTCAGCTAAGATTTAAAAGCAAAAATGGAAAGGTTAGTCACCGCATCTGGCCAAATGGGACAAGCTCAGGTACCACGTCAAGGTCCTCTCCAATACAGGAGACCCTAAAACAGCCACACAATGCAAGCTTTCAAATCCAAACAAACTGAAAACAAGGGAAGGGTGCACAGGAATATGTAACCACCCTAGACATATACAAAACACGGAAGGGAACTGCACTCTCATACCGGACCGGGTAGACATCTTATGACCCTGCAACATGCTCAGCCCTGGGTGCCACTGGCACTCACAGGAAGCTGTGCTGTCCCCAGAGCCACAAGCAGTTAACCCCAGACAGGTCTGGGTGCAAGAACCATAGGGAAAATTACAAAACAAATTAATACAACACACAGAGAAAACCCAGCACTCACTTACAAGCTCTCAGCTAAGATTTAAAAGCAAAAATGGAAAGGTTAGTCACCGCATCTGGCCAAATGGGACAAGCTCAGGTACCACGTCAAGGTCCTCTCCAATACCTGAGACCCTAAAACAGCCACACAATGCAAGCTTTCAAATCCAAACAAACTGAAAACAAGGGAAGGGTGCACAGGAATATGTAACCACCCTAGACATATACAAAACACGGAAGGTAACTGCACTCTCATACCGGACCGGGTACACATCTTATGACCCTGCAACATGCTCAGCCCTGGGTGCCATTGGCACTCACAGGAAGCTGTGCTGTCCCCAGAGCCACAAGCAGTTAACCCCAGACAGGTCTGGGTGCAAGAACCATAGGGAAAATTACAAAACAAATTAATACAACACACAGAGAAAACCCAGCACTCACTTACAAGCTCTCAGCTAAGATTTAAAAGCAAAAATGGAAAGGTTAGTCACCGCATCTGGCCAAATGGGACAAGCTCAGGTACCACGTCAAGGTCCTCTCCAATACCTGAGACCCTAAAACAGCCACACAATGCAAGCTTTCAAATCCAAACAAACTGAAAACAAGGGAAGGGTGCACAGGAATATGTAACCACCCTAGACATATACAAAACACGGAAGGGACCTGCACTCTCATACCGGACCGGGTACACATCTTATGACCCTGCAACATGCTCAGCCCTGGGTGCCACTGGCACTCACAGGAAGCTGTGCTGTCCCCAGAGCCACAAGCAGTTAACTCCAGACAGGTCTGGGTGCAAGAACCATAGGGAAAATTACAAAACAAATTAATACAACACACAGAGAAAACCCAGCACTCACTTACAAGCTCTCAGCTAAGATTTAAAAGCAAAAATGGAAAGGTTAGTCACCGCATCTGGCCAAATGGGACAAGCTCAGGTACCACGTCAAGGTCCTCTCCAATACCTGAGACCCTAAAACAGCCACACAATGCAAGCTTTCAAATCCAAACAAACTGAAAACAAGGGAAGGGTGCACAGGAATATGTAACCACCCTAGACATATACAAAACACGGAAGGGAACTGCACTCTCATACCGGACCGGGTACACATCTTATGACCCTGCAACATGCTCAGCCCTGGGTGCCACTGGCACTCACAGGAAGCTGTGCTGTCCCCAGAGCCACAAGCAGTTAACCCCAGACAGGTCTGGGTGCAAGAACCATAGGGAAAATTACAAAACAAATTAATACAACACACAGAGAAAACCCAGCACTCACTTACAAGCTCTCAGCTAAGATTTAAAAGCAAAAATGGAAAGGTTAGTCACCGCATCTGGCCAAATGGGACAAGCTCAGGTACCACGTCAAGGTCCTCTCCAATACCTGAGACCCTAAAACAGCCACACAATGCAAGCTTTCAAATCCAAACAAACTGAAAACAAGGGAAGGGTGCACAGGAATATGTAACCACCCTAGACATATACAAAACACGGAAGGGAACTGCACTCTCATACCGGACCGGGTACACATCTTATGACCCTGCAACATGCTCAGCCCTCAGCCCTTTGTCCCATTTGGCCAGATGCGGTGACTAACCTTTCCATTTTTGCTTTTAAATCTTAGCTGAGAGCTTGTAAGTGAGTGCTGGGTTTTCTCTGTGTGTTGTATTAATTTGTTTTGTAATTTTCCCTATGGTTCTTGCACCCAGACCTGTCTGGGGTTAACTGCTTGTGGCTCTGGGGACAGCACAGCTTCCTGTGAGTGCCAGTGGCACCCAGGGCTGAGCATGTTGCAGGGTCATAAGATGTGTACCCGGTCCGGTATGAGAGTGCAGTTCCCTTCCGTGTTTTGTATATGTCTAGGGTGGTTACATATTCCTGTGCACCCTTCCCTTGTTTTCAGTTTGTTTGGATTTGAAAGCTTGCATTGTGTGGCTGTTTTAGGGTCTCAGGTATTGGAGAGGACCTTGACGTGGTACCTGAGCTTGTCCCATTTGGCCAGATGCGGTGACTAACCTTTCCATTTTTGCTTTTAAATCTTAGCTGAGAGCTTGTAAGTGAGTGCTGGGTTTTCTCTGTGTGTTGTATTAATTTGTTTTGTAATTTTCCCTATGGTTCTTGCACCCAGACCTGTCTGGGGTTAACTGCTTGTGGCTCTGGGGACAGCACAGCTTCCTGTGAGTGCCAGTGGCACCCAGGGCTGAGCATGTTGCAGGGTCATAAGATGTGTACCCGGTCCGGTATGAGAGTGCAGTTCCCTTCCGTGTTTTGTATATGTCTAGGGTGGTTACATATTCCTGTGCACCCTTCCCTTGTTTTCAGTTTGTTTGGATTTGAAAGCTTGCATTGTGTGGCTGTTTTAGGGTCTCAGGTATTGGAGAGGACCTTGACGTGGTACCTGAGCTTGTCCCATTTGGCCAGATGCGGTGACTAACCTTTCCATTTTTGCTTTTAAATCTTAGCTGAGAGCTTGTAAGTGAGTGCTGGGTTTTCTCTGTGTGTTGTATTAATTTTTTTTGTAATTTTCCCTATGGTTCTTGCACCCAGACCTGTCTGGGGTTAACTGCTTGTGGCTCTGGGGACAGCACAGCTTCCTGTGAGTGCCAGTGGCACCCAGGGCTGAGCATGTTGCAGGGTCATAAGATGTGTACCCGGTCCGGTATGAGAGTGCAGTTCCCTTCCGTGTTTTGTATATGTCTAGGGTGGTTACATATTCCTGTGCACCCTTCCCTTGTTTTCAGTTTGTTTGGATTTGAAAGCTTGCATTGTGTGGCTGTTTTAGGGTCTCAGGTATTGGAGAGGACCTTGACGTGGTACCTGAGCTTGTCCCATTTGGCCAGATGCGGTGACTAACCTTTCCATTTTTGCTTTTAAATCTTAGCTGAGAGCTTGTAAGTGAGTGCTGGGTTTTCTCTGTGTGTTGTATTAATTTGTTTTGTAATTTTCCCTATGGTTCTTGCACCCAGACCTGTCTGGGGTTAACTGCTTGTGGCTCTGGGGACAGCACAGCTTCCTGTGAGTGCCAGTGGCACCCAGGGCTGAGCATGTTGCAGGGTCATAAGATGTGTACCCGGTCCGGTATGAGAGTGCAGTTCCCTTCCGTGTTTTGTATATGTCTAGGGTGGTTACATATTCCTGTGCACCCTTCCCTTGTTTTCAGTTTGTTTGGATTTGAAAGCTTGCATTGTGTGGCTGTTTTAGGGTCTCAGGTATTGGAGAGGACCTTGACGTGGTACCTGAGCTTGTCCCATTTGGCCAGATGCGGTGACTAACCTTTCCATTTTTGCTTTTAAATCTTAGCTGAGAGCTTGTAAGTGAGTGCTGGGTTTTCTCTGTGTGTTGTATTAATTTGTTTTGTAATTTTCCCTATGGTTCTTGCACCCAGACCTGTCTGGGGTTAACTGCTTGTGGCTCTGGGGACAGCACAGCTTCCTGTGAGTGCCAGTGGCACCCAGGGCTGAGCATGTTGCAGGGTCATAAGATGTGTACCCGGTCCGGTATGAGAGTGCAGTTCCCTTCCGTGTTTTGTATATGTCTAGGGTGGTTACATATTCCTGTGCACCCTTCCCTTGTTTTCAGTTTGTTTGGATTTGAAAGCTTGCATTGTGTGGCTGTTTTAGGGTCTCAGGTATTGGAGAGGACCTTGACGTGGTACCTGAGCTTGTCCCATTTGGCCAGATGCGGTGACTAACCTTTCCATTTTTGCTTTTAAATCTTAGCTGAGAGCTTGTAAGTGAGTGCTGGGTTTTCTCTGTGTGTTGTATTAATTTGTTTTGTAATTTTCCCTATGGTTCTTGCACCCAGACCTGTCTGGGGTTAACTGCTTGTGGCTCTGGGGACAGCACAGCTTCCTGTGAGTGCCAGTGGCACACAGGGCTGAGCATGTTGCAGGGTCATAAGATGTGTACCCGGTCCGGTATGAGAGTGCAGTTCCCTTCCGTGTTTTGTATATGTCTAGGGTGGTTACATATTCCTGTGCACCCTTCCCTTGTTTTCAGTTTGTTTGGATTTGAAAGCTTGCATTGTGTGGCTGTTTTAGGGTCTCAGGTATTGGAGAGGACCTTGACGTGGTACCTGAGCTTGTCCCATTTGGCCAGATGCGGTGACTAACCTTTCCATTTTTGCTTTTAAATCTTAGCTGAGAGCTTGTAAGTGAGTGCTGGGTTTTCTCTGTGTGTTGTATTAATTTGTTTTGTAATTTTCCCTATGGTTCTTGCACCCAGACCTGTCTGGGGTTAACTGCTTGTGGCTCTGGGGACAGCACAGCTTCCTGTGAGTGCCAGTGGCACCCAGGGCTGAGCATGTTGCAGGGTCATAAGATGTGTACCCGGTCCGGTATGAGAGTGCAGTTCCCTTCCGTGTTTTGTATATGTCTAGGGTGGTTACATATTCCTGTGCACCCTTCCCTTGTTTTCAGTTTGTTTGGATTTGAAAGCTTGCATTGTGTGGCTGTTTTAGGGTCTCAGGTATTGGAGAGGACCTTGACGTGGTACCTGAGCTTGTCCCATTTGGCCAGATGCGGTGACTAACCTTTCCATTTTTGCTTTTAAATCTTAGCTGAGAGCTTGTAAGTGAGTGCTGGGTTTTCTCTGTGTGTTGTATTAATTTGTTTTGTAATTTTCCCTATGGTTCTTGCACCCAGACCTGTCTGGGGTTAACTGCTTGTGGCTCTGGGGACAGCACAGCTTCCTGTGAGTGCCAGTGGCACCCAGGGCTGAGCATGTTGCAGGGTCATAAGATGTGTACCCGGTCCGGTATGAGAGTGCAGTTCCCTTCCGTGTTTTGTATATGTCTAGGGTGGTTACATATTCCTGTGCACCCTTCCCTTGTTTTCAGTTTGTTTGGATTTGAAAGCTTGCATTGTGTGGCTGTTTTAGGGTCTCAGGTATTGGAGAGGACCTTGACGTGGTACCTGAGCTTGTCCCATTTGGCCAGATGCGGTGACTAACCTTTCCATTTTTGCTTTTAAATCTTAGCTGAGAGCTTGTAAGTGAGTGCTGGGTTTTCTCTGTGTGTTGTATTAATTTGTTTTGTAATTTTCCCTATGGTTCTTGCACCCAGACCTGTCTGGGGTTAACTGCTTGTGGCTCTGGGGACAGCACAGCTTCCTGTGAGTGCCAGTGGCACCCAGGGCTGAGCATGTTGCAGGGTCATAAGATGTGTACCCGGTCCGGTATGAGAGTGCAGTTCCCTTCCGTGTTTTGTATATGTCTAGGGTGGTTACATATTCCTGTGCACCCTTCCCTTGTTTTCAGTTTGTTTGGATTTGAAAGCTTGCATTGTGTGGCTGTTTTAGGGTCTCAGGTATTGGAGAGGACCTTGACGTGGTACCTGAGCTTGTCCCATTTGGCCAGATGCGGTGACTAACCTTTCCATTTTTGCTTTTAAATCTTAGCTGAGAGCTTGTAAGTGAGTGCTGGGTTTTCTCTGTGTGTTGTATTAATTTGTTTTGTAATTTTCCCTATGGTTCTTGCACCCAGACCTGTCTGGGGTTAACTGCTTGTGGCTCTGGGGACAGCACAGCTTCCTGTGAGTGCCAGTGGCACCCAGGGCTGAGCATGTTGCAGGGTCATAAGATGTGTACCCGGTCCGGTATGAGAGTGCAGTTCCCTTCCGTGTTTTGTATATGTCTAGGGTGGTTACATATTCCTGTGCACCCTTCCCTTGTTTTCAGTTTGTTTGGATTTGAAAGCTTGCATTGTGTGGCTGTTTTAGGGTCTCAGGTATTGGAGAGGACCTTGACGTGGTACCTGAGCTTGTCCCATTTGGCCAGATGCGGTGACTAACCTTTCCATTTTTGCTTTTAAATCTTAGCTGAGAGCTTGTAAGTGAGTGCTGGGTTTTCTCTGTGTGTTGTATTAATTTGTTTTGTAATTTTCCCTATGGTTCTTGCACCCAGACCTGTCTGGAGTTAACTGCTTGTGGCTCTGGGGACAGCACAGCTTCCTGTGAGTGCCAGTGGCACCCAGGGCTGAGCATGTTGCAGGGTCATAAGATGTGTACCCGGTCCGGTATGAGAGTGCAGTTCCCTTCCGTGTTTTGTATATGTCTAGGGTGGTTACATATTCCTGTGCACCCTTCCCTTGTTTTCAGTTTGTTTGGATTTGAAAGCTTGCATTGTGTGGCTGTTTTAGGGTCTCAGGTATTGGAGAGGACCTTGACGTGGTACCTGAGCTTGTCCCATTTGGCCAGATGCGGTGACTAACCTTTCCATTTTTGCTTTTAAATCTTAGCTGAGAGCTTGTAAGTGAGTGCTGGGTTTTCTCTGTGTGTTGTATTAATTTGTTTTGTAATTTTCCCTATGGTTCTTGCACCCAGACCTGTCTGGGGTTAACTGCTTGTGGCTCTGGGGACAGCACAGCTTCCTGTGAGTGCCAGTGGCACCCAGGGCTGAGCATGTTGCAGGGTCATAAGATGTGTACCCGGTCCGGTATGAGAGTGCAGTTCCCTTCCGTGTTTTGTATATGCCTAGGGTGGTTACATATTCCTGTGCACCCTTCCCTTGTTTTCAGTTTGTTTGGATTTGAAAGCTTGCATTGTGTGGCTGTTTTAGGGTCTCAGGTATTGGAGAGGACCTTGACGTGGTACCTGAGCTTGTCCCATTTGGCCAGATGCGGTGACTAACCTTTCCATTTTTGCTTTTAAATCTTAGCTGAGAGCTTGTAAGTGAGTGCTGGGTTTTCTCTGTGTGTTGTATTAATTTGTTTTGTAATTTTCCCTATGGTTCTTGCACCCAGACCTGTCTGGGGCTAACTGCTTGTGGCTCTGGGGACAGCACAGCTTCCTGTGAGTGCCAGTGGCACCCAGGGCTGAGCATGTTGCAGGGTCATAAGATGTGTACCCGGTCCGGTATGAGAGTGCAGTTCCCTTCCGTGTTTTGTATATGTCTAGGGTGGTTACATATTCCTGTGCACCCTTCCCTTGTTTTCAGTTTGTTTGGATTTGAAAGCTTGCATTGTGTGGCTGTTTTAGGGTCTCAGGTATTGGAGAGGACCTTGACGTGGTACCTGAGCTTGTCCCATTTGGCCAGATGCGGTGACTAACCTTTCCATTTTTGCTTTTAAATCTTAGCTGAGAGCTTGTAAGTGAGTGCTGGGTTTTCTCTGTGTGTTGTATTAATTTGTTTTGTAATTTTCCCTATGGTTCTTGCACCCAGACCTGTCTGGGGTTAACTGCTTGTGGCTCTGGGGACAGCACAGCTTCCTGTGAGTGCCAGTGGCACCCAGGGCTGAGCATGTTGCAGGGTCATAAGATGTGTACCCGGTCCGGTATGAGAGTGCAGTTCCCTTCCGTGTTTTGTATATGTCTAGGGTGGTTACATATTCCTGTGCACCCTTCCCTTGTTTTCAGTTTGTTTGGATTTGAAAGCTTGCATTGTGTGGCTGTTTTAGGGTCTCAGGTATTGGAGAGGACCTTGACGTGGTACCTGAGCTTGTCCCATTTGGCCAGATGCGGTGACTAACCTTTCCATTTTTGCTTTTAAATCTTAGCTGAGAGCTTGTAAGTGAGTGCTGGGTTTTCTCTGTGTGTTGTATTAATTTGTTTTGTAATTTTCCCTATGGTTCTTGCACCCAGACCTGTCTGGGGTTAACTGCTTGTGGCTCTGGGGACAGCACAGCTTCCTGTGAGTGCCAGTGGCACCCAGGGCTGAGCATGTTGCAGGGTCATAAGATGTGTACCCGGTCCGGTATGAGAGTGCAGTTCCCTTCCGTGTTTTATATATATATATATATATATATATATATATATATATATATATATATATATATATATATATATATATATATATATACTGGATCCAAGTAGTGCACTCTCACTAGCCAACCATAAACCTAGACCAGGGTGCTTTAGTAATATTCAATCAAGTCAGGTAATAAGCACTCGCTGGATTTAAGCACAGCACACTTTATTAGGCAGTGACGTTTCGGGGCATTCACCCCTTCTTCATATACATACAGTATATATATATATATATATATATATATATATATATATATATATATATATATATATATATATACTGTATTTATTTATACATGCACACACATAACACATACAAAAAGAAAAATGTAAGAGATAGTTACAGTATTTGGCCAAAATGTAATAGGCCCAGGACCACGTCAAGGTCTCTTCCTGTGTTCCAAACCTACAGCCACACAATGCATGCTTCAACCAAACACACAGCAATATCAACAAGGTCCTTTGTAATTGCCCTAGACATATGCAAAACATGGAAATAGATTGCACTCTCAAACTGGACTGGGTGCACATCCTTTGTCACTCTAAAACTCACAGCCCTGGGTACTCGTCAGCACTCACAATCAGAGATAGGAACAGCACAACAGACAGAAAGGTGCAACTCTGTCAAGGGCTCCACACCAAGTACAAATCAAACAGCCCAAAAGACAGCAGCTCTCACCACTTCCAAAATAGCAGAAATGTATTGAAACACCAAGGTGCACAAGATAACAACGGTTCGGACCTCAGTCCTTAATCATGTCAGTACACATAATGAACATACAAAGCTCTTAAATAGAGGTTGGTTTCACACCCCCATTTTTACAACACACCTGTGCAATACTATAATGAGGCTAAGTAATAGTATCCATTAACAATTACATATCTAACTCCTACATATGATTGATGCACATAACATAGAAACAATACAATAATGATAGTTATAAAATACTATCCTCTCCAAGGAATGTACAATATCATAAAGCTCCATGTGAAAATTGTATCTATGTGTTTAACATACAATTTTTAGTTTTGACACAATAATTGTTAGAACCTGATTACTATGGGCCTTAATAGGATACACAAATGCATAAATATATTAAACCTTATATTATAAAAATATAAACAGGTCAAAATCTTTATTAAGACCCATTGGGCTCAAGGTTTCCAATTTATCTATCCCAAACATTTTTTTGTTTTAAGTATAACTCCCTGTATCCCCCTCGTCTTAGTTGACAGATGTTATGGCTAGCACTTACGAAATGTTCAGCTACAGGGTTTTTTATTTTCTTATTGCGAATATCAGACCTATGTTCTGTCATCCTATCACGGACCATCCTAGTAGTCTCTCCAATATAACTCCGCCCACATGGGCATTTGAGCATATAGATAGCATAAGTTGTAGTGCATGTAAAAAAACCTTCAATAATATTTTTTTTCCCTTTTCTATGATGAAAAAAATATTTGCCTTTGATCTCGCTATTGCAGCTTGAACACCCTAAGCAAGGGTAACAGCCATTGTTTTTTTCACATAAATACACTTGAGACTTGCCTTTTAAGGGACCAATGCCAGATTTTACCAATCTCTAAGATTATTACTTCTTTTAAAAGCTGGCATAAAAGGGGTTTGGAATTCTTTCACAAGGAGATTACATATACCTAAAATATGCCAATGTTTTTTGAGACTTTTGAGAATCTCACAACTTAAATCAATGTACCCAGTAACAAAGACCAGGCGATCATCTTTAAGTTTTTTCCTATGTGACAAATCCAACATATTTTTAAGTTTTAAAGACCCGCAGATAGTCCACAGCCTTGCTAGAGACCGCAGGAATTAGACTCGACTGAGTCAACAGCACCCAAGAGACACTGTCACCCAGCAGTCAGTCTCCAAACAACACACCCCTTACTAAAGAAAGGGAACAAACTACTGTATTCTTCCACAAAGAAGAAAAGGTAGAGAGAAAACATGATTGTACTTGTGAAGCGTGGCTATTCCACTTTAAGGGACACAAGGCGCTGCTCATTTTATCAACCTCAAAAGGAGGACAGCCTGAGGAGACCTCACCGGGGATCGAACTTGCAACCCTCAGCTTGCTACAGTGCAGAGTAGTCACAATGCATTAGTATGTTGAGCTAGCTTCCAGCTAGCACAAGGAACTCCAGAAAAAAAAAAAAAAACTAAAAAGGGCACAAACACAGAACAAACAACCTAAGAAACTGGGTCAGGCTAACAGAGACCCAACCAGTCTCATAGAAACAAGGGGAGGCAACACCCAGACCCCAGAAACAGAAACCACGGGATAAGGCCGGGAATCTGAAACAGAGAGGATATTCCTCTAACACAGTGTAACCACACTCTAAAAAGCAACTGAAGATGAAGGTCCCCGAAATTGCAAAAAGAGCTGCCAGTCCTTCCCACAAATCTTGAACATGGAGAAAGGAGAAACCTCAAGAGGCTTACCATACCTTGAATGCTCCGAGGACGAATTTAGCAGAGCAACAGATCTCAGATCCTGCTCCAACACTGGACCAGCCCAAGCGATAGACATGTCTTATAGACAGGGGGGGACAGAAAGACCCCAACCAAAAGCCCCTAGGGAATGGAAAGAAAAAAAGGGAAACTCACCCACCCCAACAAAGCTTGGGTGCAAACCCAATCCGCTCCTCCAAAATAAGGCACTCCCAAGGAGAACCCCTGGGCCCTGGAACAGAGAAAAGAGCAATAGATCTGTAGGAAGACCTGTCAAAGATCTTCTAGACAGTCTCTACATAGAGAGATCAAATTCCAACAGATGGAACAGAACCCACAGAGCAGCAGATGCTGCCCCTTACAGAAATAAGCCACCTTATCCAACCTCCTACACACAGGGCAGGACAAAGACTCTCCAGAGAGAGGAAACCCCAGCTCATAAGGAAGACAAACTATCCCCTCAAAAGGGAAGGGCACAGATAAGAACAGCATACATGTCCACAAAACATGAAGCGATAGTATGATCAAAACACGGACCAAATGAAAAATCATCCAGACATTACTGCTGACCCAACAGAGAAAAACTCCCCAGGACAAGTCAGGCATTAGAGTTTATAACCAGTACCCAGAGGTGGATGTGAACTCTGGCCTTCCTGCTTGCAAGCCCAATGAGCTAGACCCTATGTCGCAACATAGGGTCCCTGAAAAATTGGGTTGTCCCGAACCAGTCCACAGGATCATAAGTCTCCAGACATCCAAGAAGGATCCAAGACAAGAACCCTGGACCCGGGACCCAGAATCATCCTAGAACAAACTACACCCTCAGGGAACACAAGATACCCTGTCTGAAGCAATCAGACCTCACAGAGGATGAGAACCGGGAAACCCAGAGAACGGGTACAAGATTCACTCATAATTCCCAGCCCAAAGGGAAGAGAACACCGTTAGCCGGAGGACAACAGCACCCCAGCAATGTACTAGGCCGCGACAAAGTCACACAATTTCTCTAGAGCCCAAAGGCCCCAAGGGCAACCTAAGGGAAATGAGAACGAGAACAGAGTCACCCGAAAGATTGTAGAAAGAAAGGCTAGTCTCCATAATCCTTTCAGATTAATGTTCCAGAGGACCACACCCAAGGGAGAAGAATGCAAAACATCCCGAACACAGGCAGAAAAACATCCCCTAAGCAAAAAGCTTGGAAAAAGAGACAACCCCTCCTATCGCCCCTGATATGGAGACGACTATCTTCTGAAGAAAGACAGAGCCTCACGGCTTTCACTTCACCATGAAAGGCAAAACCATAAGAAGGGCGGTATGACCACAATGGAAAGGAACACTCTAGTTCCCAGAAAAATCGGAAACGACTGAGCATGTCATCGCGGATCTCAACGGAGTCCCGGCCCACTAGATTGAAAGGCGAATGAGGAGTGATCCAATCCCCCATGCCCCTAAGCAACCACGGACCCTCAAATCCTCTCAGGATGCTAGTTGAAACTTGTAAAATAAAACAAGAAAACAACACAAATCATATTGTGATCACTAGGCGCCCTCACCGGACCAACCGGACATAAAAAGGTGCCATGTGTCTGAAATAGGCCTCAAACACAGAAGGATTTGTACCCAGACAGGACCAGCCTGAAACCAAGGGCCCAAGCACTGTCAAGGCCACATAGAGTCTCCCCCCGATTATGGAGGGATAAAGAACAGTCAGACAGACTTCGTAAACAGTAGACCACAAAATCGTGAGTATCAATTCCAGAGAAGAAAGTTAACGAAGGATACATCACCACAGCATGAGCTTTAGACCAAATAAAAATCATCCTCTCCCGGATGAAAATAAAAGATAAGGCAACCCGAAGGTCATCGCCCAGGAAGAACGGACAGACCTGCAGGACCAGCCCAACAGGGGTCCGAGACTTCCAAGTTCAGAACTGGAAAAAGATACACAAATAACAAAGACTATAAGAAGATTACTTCATCCCCTTATGTCTGTGTATGCAAGCCAGTCGAAGCATAAGACTGAGAATCCTCAGACCCATTAAGAGTGGGATCCTACAGCAACGCCAAAACGTGCCTTAGTAGAACATGAAGGCGCGCCAGTCTATAACGAAAGGCGCAACATACCTCTGCCGGGCTAAAAGGAAACACCGGCCCTGAAGTTTGACCCCCTGAGGCCTCAGGGGCAGTCGCTCCCCCAGAAGGCTGAACCGGACCAGGCAATCCCATGCCTGAAAAGCCCCGGTTAACTAAATACAGACAATATCGTAAGCACACTCCCGAAAGGTGCAGATGCGCAAGCACCAAAGATATGGCCATGCGGAACTGTGCCGTAACCTCCGGTGGGAACAGGCCACACTCCCTAGAAAGGATAAGTAGCATTTGGGTTACCTGCATGCGTAATAAGAGTTGGTGGTAGTGAACCCGTTCAGTGAGAAATAGAATCCCCAGAGGCGGATGGCTCAGTGGGCACCCGATTCCCCGATCCCGAGGAACAGAGCACTCTAAAACAGCATTCGGAACATAACTGATGGGCATGTATCACCCGGGCCAATTCATATTCTCCGCAAGAAGTAAAGTCTGAATCAGAGACCTCCGTCTCCAAGAATCCTTCATAACTTTGACACTGCCACAGCCAGAGAAACAGACACCAGCGGACCAGGATTTCTCCGTCGCCACAAGGTCAGGAAAGCAGAAATGAAGTCACAAGGTAAACCGTGCAGTCCATGCAAAAGCGCGCCCGACCGAAAAGGCCTTGTCACTAGACATAGGCTGTTATGTTCCAAAATAGCCATGAGCTGAAGCAACACAGTAGCAGACAGAATCACATAACAAACCCACATCTTCAATAAGAGAAGAGAGAGAGAGCATAAAAAAAGAGGGGATAGAGAGAGCACAAAAAAGAGGGGAGAGAGAGAGAGCAAAAGAGAGGGGGAGAGAGAAAGAAAAAGAGAGGGGGAGATAGAGAGCAAAATAGTGGGGGGAGAGAGAGAGCAAAAGAAAGGGGGAGATAGTGAGAGCAAAAGAGAAGAGGGAGAGAGAAAAAGCAAAAAAGAGGGGAGAGAGACTGCAAAAAGAGAGGGGGAAAGAGCCAAAGAGAGGGGGGAAAGAGAGAGCAAAAGAGAGGAGGAGAGAGAGAGAGCGCAAAAGAGAGGGGGAAGAGAGAGAGCAAGAGGGGGAAGAAAGAGGGGAGAGAGAGAGCAAGAGAGAGGGCAGAGAGAGAGCAAGAGAGGGGGAGAGAGCAAAAGAGAGGGGGAAAGAGCAAAAGAGAGGGGGAGAGAGAGCAAAAGAGAAGGGGAGAGAGCAAAAGAGAGGGGGAGAGAGCAAAAGAGAGGGGGGGAGAGAGCAAAAGAGAGGGGGAGAGAGAGCAAAAGAGAGGGGGAGAGAAAGAGCAAAAGAGAGGGGGAGAGAAAGAGCAAAAGAGAAGGGGAGAGAGCAAAAGAGAGGGGGGGAGAGAGAGAGCAAGGGGTGGGACCTTAAATATAGTTTAAATTTAAAATGAAACTAAACAGGAAGTGCATAATTGTGTACACGTTAGTCACAGGACTCTACAGCTCACTGGGTGATAGGGACAATCAAGCTTTTTATTTCATGCTATATTTTAACATGTAAAACTATGTTTAACATTTATGGCATTCAAAGTGATACAGAAAAGATCACTACATGATGATAAAGATTCAGCACTTGTTTGTACTGAATATTATTTGTGACCTGTCTATGCCAAAAGCTGGAATCTATGGAATGTGCTGTTTATTCAGAGAACAGGTGGAGAGATCTCTATCATCCACTGCCTTGCCTTCTGGGGAAAAAACAGCTTATATCTATATCTAGAAAAAGAAATCAGGAATAATGCACTCAACTTCTTAAACATTTCTATTATAAAACCATATTAGACATCAAGTATAAAATAAAAGGCTGCCCTTTGCCTCAAGAAGGCTGCATGATAGTTGCATCCCATGCTTTAATCCTACCACAGCAACATATTTAAATCCATTTAAAGGAATTCAAGGGGGAGGTACATATATGTTGTGGCTCCCTTTTTGGGTTTATTCTGTAAGTGTTGACCTACATGTGAAATTAAATTCAAAATTTTCTAATGAGATATGTTTCTTTTTAAACAAATATGAATTAATATATATTATTGTTGGTGGTACTTTTAATTCTATTGACTTGCTGAATTTAAAAAAAACTATTTTTTTTGCTATATTTGCCATACTGGGAAATCAAACCGGCCCTGGAAATTTTTGAAGTCCGGCCCAGCTCCCCCCAGCCTCAACCCTCCCCTTACCTTGCCTGCCAAGTCCTCTGTTCAAAAGGGCCACTAATCCCCCAGAACCCCACAGCAGGAGCGGAGTGGCCTTCTAAGGGGCCACGAATCTGCCCCCACACCCATGGCAGGAGCCACAGTATTGGGACTACCGAGGAATAGAATAATTAGAAATATTTATGTTAAAAAGAAAACACTGCCACTTATAGGGAGTCACTTTCTGATAAAGAAAATGCATTTATTAATCTAAAAGTATGGTTTTCATCACAGTATAAAACTATTATAATAAATTGGAATATGCTTACACTATTACAGGAAAGAGTATGTAACACCAGGGTTCCTAAAGGGTTAAGTCACATTTTGTGAGAGCCAAAACGGGCTCCTCCTTTGGAATGTGTAAGAGGGTACAAAAGGAGTCAGTGCTACACAGTACTAGGTGGAAGAAACATATCTGGCTTTCTACCATACTTGGGAAGGGTCTCAGCCTGGGATTTAACTTAACTTGAAAGTCCTCAGCTGGAAAGGATGCTGCAGAAGAGCGGTCAGCAATCAAGCATGTGGGGATGGCATAATGTTCACCAGAGATGTAGTTAGTTTAGTTAGGTTCAACCTCAGAGAAAAAAAAACTGATGTTTCCCAGCTTTGTAGGTGTAAGATTGGATTTTTCAGTGTACTAGTTAGTCAGTTGGTTATGCTGACTATCACCAGAGGAAAAATATTTTGTTCCCCAGCCTCTCTGTGCGCAAGTCATGTAAGACAAAACTGTTACATTGTGTGGAGGGTTTGGCACAGCACCCCCTTCATGCCACCCCTCAGAAAAAGGGACAGCAAGGTGAACAGTGAGTGGAGGGTTTTGAAGTACACCTCCTTCTTGTCTTCTCCTAAGTAGAAGTGACAGCATGTTGATTGATCACATGGAGAGAGTAAAAAGCCAGGGAGGACAGATTGCAGCTACATTACATAGCTGGAGCAAATATGTAGGTGGAACACATTTTCTGCACTCACCAAAGCAGGCAGCACTGCCTGTAACTAATAAAGGACTTAACATGCACAACCGATATAGGAACTGTACAAGGTTCAGAAGTTTTATTTGGGAGGGTACTAACAGAGTGTGTTACTGTATCTACTATTTCATCATTGCACTACTACTGTTTATTTCTCAAAGTGTAATGAAACCATAATATATAGTACTGTGTCTTTAAATGGTGTCTGACTTATCATTGTGCATGTCTATGTGGGGGTATTCATTTGTCTCAGTACTGTGGTTTTTCTAAAAAGTATTTTCACTGTATGTTAGTACTGCTAAGGTTAACTTTGTTCAGTATGCCCTAGTCTCCCTGCCCCCAGCAAAGGCTCATTCTGAATTGTTAAACAACAGTGCATGTGGCAGTGACGTGCAGTGACTTCAGAGGATGGTGAGGCAGTGGCTAGGATATGCCTTCATTCTTTAGATATCCTTTGTTGAAGAAATAGCAATGCACATGGGTGAGCCAATCACATGAGGTATCTATGTGCAGCCACCAATCAGCAGCTACTGAGCATATTTAGATATGATTTTCAACAAAGGACATCAAAAGAATAAAGAAAATTAGATATTAGATGTAAATTGGAAAGTTATTTAAATTTGCATATGGGTTTCATGTCCCTTTAAATGGTGTCTTGGAAAACTGGTCAACTTAGTAAACATCTGATTTTAGTCTAAAAGGATTGTAACAGAAACTCTTGCCAGATAACACAATGCTTGCTCTGATTATGAGATCTAGAAATCCATGCCCATTAAAATATGTTTAAAACATACTTTTTACTTTAATGCTGCAAATTATGCTTATAGATTCTTTCATTACATAAGGGATGAGAGAGTCAGAGGGGGAGGAAGAGAGACAGAGAGAGAAAGAGAGCATGGGGAGAACAACACATAAGGAGAGAGATGGATAGATAGAGAGAGACACACACACACACAAGGGGGGGGGGGGGGGACCACTGCATTTTAAAGTAATAAAACAGCAGAGCTACAGAGAGTTCAGAAAGTAAGACTATACATTAGTACAGAGGCAAGCTGCTAAGTTAGTGGGTGTAAAGTTTGAGTAAACAAAATACAAAAACGACCCTGCTGTAAAAGAGTAAACAAACACTAAACCACATTCATTAAATTATCATTTTCACTAACAGAATCTTTCAGTAAAATCTTACTTTAACAAGATGTGGATGAAACATTGCTCTCTGTGCCTCTCTCTTCCTGCTCTGTATAAGGATTCAGGAAGTGACAGTGGCACATTCCACTGCACTTAGAGGGGAAGAACAGAACTCTCTTTTTCACTTTAGCAAAGCTAGCAGGTTCACAGGACAGCAACAAAATATATGAAAGTTGTTTTTTTGCGTTTTTGTTTTGTTTTATATGATTTAACATCCAGCCCCAACCCTATGTTCCACTTACTAATGCCTCTCACTGGATTGGTTCAGCCCAAATAGGACTGCCTCAAATAAGCAGTTAATGGGCCATGCAATGATCTTAACCACTTGCATCCAGTAGATGGCGCAGCATGTTGTGTAATGGTGGGCAGACCTGATTGTGCCTCTTCATTGCACAACATATAGCTGTGAGAAAATAAAATGCTGGGGGAAAAAAAATTACAATTTTTTTTTTAAAGCCAATAAAAAAAATATATTTTTGCCCATATGAGAGGTGAAGCACTGCCTCACCTGCCTCTAGTGACTGCACATCACTGGCGTGTGGTGACCATCCAGTCCATGCCATCTTCTCCAATGATGGCAAAGAAGGTGTTGCACACACATTCCAAACATTTTAAGCAAGAGAGGCACACTGTTAACATCAAAAACAAACTTGTACTGCTTTTACTTATATTGGGGTATTTAATTTTTGTTCTGCCCTAGGCACTGGTCAAACAATCGTATCCTAAATTTGCCAAATATAGTTCTTACAATAGTAGGACATGGACACATGGAGGGACCATGCACCGTACAAGACATTCAATAATCATTTATTTGTAATAAAAACAATAAATAAGACCATAGGAGTGAGAAAGAATCATGTCATAGAACTAGGGACACAAGATTATTCTTTGCATAAATGTTTTGTAAATTATTTATGTATATAGCCCATCTGGGAGTGTTTTTGTAACAATGTGTCGTTTTGCTTAATTTTAACAACATTGTGCTGATTTTAAGACTCCTAACCAAGCCCTAAAGTTTTAGATGTATACTGATGTCTACAGTTTTTAAAAGGTTGTATACTGGATTTTTAGAGCAGTATCTGTGCATACTCTCCTTATAGTAGTGTCTATTACATGCAGTTATATGAAAATGGTGTGTACTGTCTCTTTAAGGAAATTCTGTTACCCTAGTAACACCTAGTTGTTTTAAATAAAGATACACTGTATATATATATATATATATATATATATATATATATACACACACACGCAGTAAATATAATATCTTCAATAATACTTAGATAAATGTATTGCAAGTACTCCTTGTCCCTCTTTTTCATGGAGAAAAATTGTAGAGCAGTGCAAAAATATGTTTTTCCTATCAAAAATTGATGGCTTTATAGAAATATAGCCATAGTGTGCTTCTGGAAAAAAATGTGTGCTAGATATACTAAAACATAACTGTCGGCCAGATTACGAGTTTTGCGTTATGAGTGGCTCGGTAATAACTTGCAAGTTATTTCAACCGCTCACCTTTAATAGCGCTACTAAACCTGGCGATATGGCTGCATTGAGCTCCATACCGCAAACAAATACCAGCGCTGCTTTGAGCTGCTGTTACGTGCTTGTGCACAATTTCCCCATAAACATCAATGGGGAGAGCCGGCTAAAAAAAAGCCTAACACCTGCAATAACGGAGAGTAAATGCAGCCCCATTGATGTCTATGAGGAAACAAAATGTATGTTTACACCTAACACCCTAACATAAACCCCAAGTCAAACACCCCTAATCTGCTGCCCCCGACATCGCCGACACCTACATTACACTTATTAACCCCTAATCTGCTGCCCCTAATGTTGCCCCCACCTACCTACACTTGTTAACTCCTAATCTGCCACCCCCAATGTTGCCGCCACCTACATAAATGTATTAACCCCTAATCTGCCACCCCCAACATTGCAACTGTCACTATACTAAAGTTATTAACCCCTAAACCTTTGGCCTCCCACATAACTAACACTAAATTAATATATTAACCCTTAAACCTAACCCTAAATCGAATCCTAACCCTAACACCCCTAACTTTAACATAATTAAAATAAATCTAAATAAAACTTACTATCATTACCTAAATAATTCCTATTTAAAACTAAATACCTATAAAATAAACCCTAAGCTAGCTACAATATAACTAATAGTTACATTGTAGCTATCTTAGGTTTTATTTTTATTTCACAGCTAAGTTTGTATTTATTTTAACTAGGTAGACTAGTTATTAACTATTTACTAACTACCTAGTTAAAATAAATAGAAATTTACCTGTAAAATAAAACCTAACCTGAGTTATACTAACATCTAACATTACAAAAAAATTAAATAAATTAAATTAAAAAAAAAACATTTATCTAAATTACAAAAATTAATAAACACATAGGGCTCGATTTATCAAGCCCCTACAGCTGCAAGTTCTCACAATTACTTGCTCGCCGTAATTTATCAAGCAGCGGTCACCAGACCGCTGCTTCCCTAAGCTCTTTGCCACCTCTAAGGTGGTGAAATTCAATCTCCGCGGTCGAGTCCGACCAAGGAGATTGACAGCTCCTGCCCGCGCGTGATTGGCTGTGCGTGGGCAGGGGGTGGGATTGCACGCAAGCGCAAAATTGCGCTCGTGTGCAATTTTGATTACCTGCGGGTAATTTCGCCCCGCCACAGGCGAGCTGAGGCGTACAGGATGAAGACTTCTCCCGGCTTTGTTGAGGACTTCTGCCCACTTGGATGAAGACTTCTCCTGGCTGGATGAGGATGGATGACCGGGCTTCAAAAAAAGTGGAACATCGGGGTTTAGTGTTAGGTTTTATTAAGGGTTTATTGGGTGGGTTTTATTTTTAGATTAGGGACTTTGGGCACCGTTAAAGAGCTAAATGCCCTTTTAAGGGCAATGCCCATCCAAATGCCCTTTTCAATGCAATGGGAAGTTTAGGTTTATTTAGATAGGATTTTATTTGGTGGGTTTGGTTGTGTGGGTGGTGGGTTTTACTGTTGGGGGGTTGTTTGTATTTTTGTTTACAGGTAAAAGAGTTGATTTCTTTGGGGAAATGCCCCACAAAAGGTCATTTTAAGGGCTATTGGCAGTTTAGTGTAGGCGAGGGTTTTTTTTATTGGGGGGGGCTTTTTTTTTGATAGGGCTATTAGATTAGGAGTAATTAGTTTAAATATTTGATCATTTCTTTTTTATTTTGTGTAATTTAGTGTTTATTTTTTTTGTAATTTAGTTAATTGTATTTAATTAATGTAATTTATTTAATTTTAGTGTAATGTTAGGTTTAACTGTAAGAAAGGTTAGGTTTTATTTCACAGGTAAATTTGTATTTATTTTATCTAGGTAGTTAATAAATAGTTAATAACTATTTACTAACTAATCAACCTAGTTAAAATAAATGCAAACTTAGCTGTGAAATAAAAATAAAACCTAAGCTAGCTACAATGTAACTATTAGTTATATTGTAGCTAGCTTAGGTTCTATTTTACAGGTAAGTATTTATTTAGTTTTAAATAGGAATAATTTAGGTATTAATTGTAATTTTTATTTTGAATTGTTTTAATTAGGTTAAAGTTAGTGGGTGTTAAGGTTAGGGTTACGTTAGGGTTAGATTTAGGATTAGGTTTAGGGGTTAATAACTTTAGTATAGTGGTGGTGACATTGAGGGCAGCAGATTAGGGGTTAATAACAGTAATGTAGGTTGCGGCGATCAGGGCCGCCATCAGGGGGTGACAGGGGTGACTCCTGTCAGGGGCCCAATGGGCTAGGGGGGCCCCATGAGGCAAGAACTAAAAAAAAAAAAAAAAAATTTTTCATTTTGGCAGCCACCAGTGGGTACTACAGCAGAGTACTAATTGAGCATGGGAAATGTTATTACAAGGAGTAAAGTATTAGCATTTGAGAGGATTTCTGAGTGTGCACTAAACCGCTATGCACAGTGTGAGACAGACTTGGCACTTTGTTTGTAGAGTGTGTGCCTGAGTCAGAACGGCTGATCACTTTCATTTGCAGAGGAGGTAGGAATTACTTAGCAAATGTTTTTTATTTCTTTGTGCAATTTAAGATTGTAACTTTAGTGTGGTAGTAGTTGTATGGTGGGGCCAGGGGTCCATAAAAACACATTTTTTTTAGCAGCAGTGTATTTATGATTATTTGACAATGCTGTAGAAATTCTATATTTAAAACCATGCAGAAATGTTTCCTCCTCAATACACAAATGATATATATTACATTCCAGTTTACTGCCCCTTTATGCAAGGACTTTCCAGATACAAGGAGGCATTTTATCTAAGATTTTTACATCTGCATAACATGTTATACTCTCAGACTTATATTGCTCAGTGTTGGAAATGAGACAGGTTAACTTAAAACTGTTCAGTTTACTCTACAGCTGACTTAATTTTGAAATGCATACCAACAAGCTTAAAACCTGCATTTAACCAGATCTAATGGTATGAGTACCACAGCTTATGGTTCCACCAAGACCATATAGAGTACAGCATTTTCAAAATCCACAAGTACAGCTGACATATGGGAACATTTGTACGCTATATTTGAAGTGGTGCTCTTGGTTGGGGAAAATGGGAAAAAAACAAACAAACATATGTCAACCTTTTAAAGGTACTTTTCTTCATCTAGCCATCTACCCAGTTCATTATTGTACAATTTTGAATTCACAGAATTATTTTTGATTGCACATTTACAAATATGATTCTTTAAAAAGTGATCTCTTAATTTCTGCATTTTTTTTATCATGCATGTCACACACTGTTGATTTAGGGGATGCAAGGTGCATAAATGTTTCCTCCTGTGAGTGTTTCTGTGGGTGTCTGTGTTTATGTCTTTGTGCTTTGGTTTGTGTCTCTATGAGTGTGTATGTATTTTTTTTTCTGTTGGTATCTCTGTGAGTGTGGGTGTGTATGTATTTGTGCATTTTCTGTGGATGTCTGTGAGGGTGTGTGCATATGTCTTTGAGCTTTTTCTATGGTTGTCTCTGTGAGGGTGGGCGTGTGTTTGTCTTTGTGTATTTTCTCTGGATGCCTCTGTGAGGGTGGGTGTGTATGTCTGTGTTTTTTGTGGATGTCTCTGTGAGGGTGTTTGTGTATGTATTTCTGTGTTTTCTGTGTAGGTCTCTGGGAGGGTGTGTATTTTCTGTGGGTGTCTCTGTGAGGGTGTATGTATGTCTTTCTGTGTTTTCTGTGGGTGTATCTCTGTGTGTGTATGTCTTTGTGTGTTTTCTGAGGCTGTCTCTGTTGGTGTTTCCTTGGGTGTATGTGCAAGTTTGAGTTTGTGTGTGTGTGTGTGTGTGTGTCCATTGTCTGTTCCTTTTTAGGACATTTTGACCTTACTACTGATTATTCACATCTTTCTACAGACTTTGAGACTAATGAGACCTTTCCGGAAGTCACCAATCTACCATTTAACCTTTAAATTATTAGGCAGTTCAGGGCCCTTCCTTTCAGCCACTGCATGCTGTTGTCATTATTTAGTTGGCATCTTCCTTTACAAAAAGATAATCAGAACTCCATATTTTGTTTTCTAAATCTCCTTTTTTACAAAACTGTAGTCTACCTCATTACTTGTCAGGTCAATGTAAACAAGTGCTAAGTGTCTGTTTGGGTGAATGTGTCTGAGTTTCTTTGCGTGTTTGCTAGAGTGTCTATATGTGAATCCTTATGTGTGAGTGTGTGTTTCAGTGTATGTTACTACCTTTACAACATTTCCAAGTTTAAATAGACACTTAAGAATAAAGTGCATATACGTTTTAGTCACTTGGTAAAAAATTGCACATATCAAAGGAGGGGGGCCCTGATCAATGGTTAAGTCAGGGGCCCCAAAATTTCTAGTGGCGGCCCTGGCGGCGATGTTCGGGACAGCAGATTAGGGGTTAATGATATTTAACTAGTGTTTGCAATGCTGGAGTGTGGCAGTTTAGGGGTTAATATGTTTATTATAGTGGCGGTGATGTCCGGATTAGGGGTTAATAATTTTATTTTAGTGTTTGCGATGCAGGAGGGCCTCGGTTTAGGGGTTAATAGGTAGTTTATGGGTGTTAGTGTACTTTGTAACACTTTAGTTATGAGTTTTATGCTACAGCTTTGTAGCGTAAAACCCATAACTACTGACTTTCAGGTGGCGGTACAGATCTTGCAGTTATGGGCTGTACCGCTCACGCAAACTCGTAATACCGGCGGTATGGAAGTCCCATTGAAAAAGGACTTTTCGAAAGGTGCGGTACTTACGTTGCGTTACGGCCAAAAAGGTGTGCGGTACAGCTATACCTACAACACCTGTAATACCAGCGGTAGTGAAAAAGAGCCATAACGATGCTTTTTCACTCATAACGCACAACTCGTAATCTAGTCGTGTGTTTGTTCAGTCAGGATTACTGATCTGTGTACTACAGCCCCAGCTTAGGTGGAGCAGTAGATACAGTAGCTTTGCATAATCAATAAATGCATGATAAAAAGACAATGCAATAGCACTTAGTCTGAACTTTAAATAATTATTTCCTTAGAAATTTCAAAGTTATCCCATTGTACCATGTGACAGCCATCAGGCAACCACATATACATTTACGTATATTCTATGGATTCTTGCACATGCTCAGTAGGAGCTGGTGACTCAAAAAGTGTAAATATAAAAAGACTGTGCACATTTTGTTAAAGGGACAGTCAAGTCCAAAAAAAACTTTCATGATTTAAATAGGGCATGCAATTTTAAACAACTTCCCAATTTACTTTTATCACCAATTTTGCTTTGTTCTCTTGGTATTCTTAGTTGAAAGCTAAAACTAGGAGGTTCATATGCTAATTTCTTAGACCTTGAAGACTGCCTCTAATCTGAATACATTTTGACCACTAGAGGGCATTAGTTCACGTTTCATATAGATAACATTGAACTAATGCACGTAAAGTGACCAAGGACTGAGCACTGATTGGCTAAACTGCATGTCTATCAAAAGAACTGAAATAAGGAGCAGTCAGCAGAAGCTTAGATACAAGATAATTACAGAAGTAAAAAGTGTATTATTATAACTGTGTTGGTTGTGCAAAACTGGGGAATGGGTAATAAAGGGATTATCTTTCTTTTTAAACAACAAAAATTCTGGTGTTGACTGTCCCTTTAATAGAAGAAAATTAGAAATTTGTTTCAAATTGCATGCTCTATCTGAATAATGAAAGTTTAATTTTCACTTGAGTGTCCCTTTAAAGAGATACTAAACCCAAAAAATTTTCTTTAATGATTCACATAGAGAATGCAATTTTAAGCAACTTTCTAATTTACTCTTTTATACATTTTTCTTCGTTCTCTTGCTATCTTTATTTAAAAAGCAGGAATGTAAAGCTCTGGAATAAGCCCATTTTAGGTTCAGCACACTGGATAGTGCTTGCTTATTGGTGGCTACATTTAGCCACCATTAAGCAAGCATAACCCAGGTTCTGAACCAAAAATGGTCTGGCTCCTAAGGTTTACATTCCTGATTTTAAAATAAAGTAAATTAGAAAGTTGCTTAAAATTGCATGCTCTATCTGAATCATTAAAGAAAAAATGTTGTATCCCTTTAACAAAGAATGTGTCACACTTTCAGTACTAATTTGCTACAATAACCAATTTCCCTATTTCTTTAAATAGCCTGAAGGATCTTAACATTAAAACAACTGAATCCATTGTTTTATGATTTCTACATCCATTTATTTAATCATTTTTTTCTGAAAAGTCAGCTAATAAAGGATCTATTCAAAATGAGGGGTGTATAGGATGAATATGGCCAGAGTTATGCAAACTCAACTGTTCTCTAATTGCAAGTTGAATGTTTAAAATGGATATAAAACTGTCTGTTTTATTGTTATAATAAAAAAGCACTAAACAGTGGCCTAAACCAAATAGAAACCATTGCAATATCTATTATTCATCATTTTTAAAATAGTCCATTACTTCTTGTCACAGCCCCACAAGGGGAATGTAGTCTTTAGAGGAAGGCATACCTAGCTTGATGTCATAAATATTCTTGAGCAACATGAGCTGGTTTACTATTCAGTGAAAGCTATGGAAAAAGAAAGTCAAGTTCTGAACATGCTCAGAAGAGGCAGATTCAAATTTAAAGGGACATGAAACCACAATTTTTTCTCTCATGATTCAGATAGAAAATGCAATTTTAAACAACTTTCTAATTTACTTTTTTTATCTAATTTGTTTCATTCTCTTGGTATCATTTGTTGAAGGAGCAGCAATGCACTAATGGTTTCTAACTGAACTCATGGGTGAGCCAATCACAATCGATATAAATATTCAGCCACCAATCAACAGCTAGAACCTAGGTTCTCTACTGCTCCTGAGCTTACCTAGATAAACCTTTTAGCAAATGATAACAAGAGAAGAAAGCAAATTAAATAATAGAAGTAAATTGGAAAGTTGTTTAAAATTGTATTCTCTACCTGAATCATGAAAGCAAAATTTTGGGTTTCATGTCCCTTTAAGTTATCAGCAGGTCTGCTCACTTAGCTAGCTGTAGGTAGTGGCTACACTGAGAATTCCGAAGTGCTCAATTTTGCAAAAAAACAAGTAAGTTGTTTGCAGGGTTTTTTAAGCACTGTTTCTTTATATGTTTTTTTTCTAATAGTTCACTGTTTTATACCTTTAATGATTAGTAGACAAAAGATATAGAAATATATTAATACAAAAAAATATATAATTAAAGGGACAGTCAACACCAGAATTTTGTTTGTTGTTTTAAAAGATAGATAATCCCTTTATTACGCATTCCTCAGTTTTGCATAAAAAACACAATTATAATAATACACGTTTTACCTCTGTGATTACCTTGTATCTAAGCTTCTGCAAACTGCCCCTTATTTCAGTTATTTTGCATTTTAGCAAATCAGTGCTCAAACCAGGGTAACTTCACGTGCATGAGCTCAATGCTATCTATATGAAACACATTAACTAATGCCCTCTAGTGGTCAGAATGCATACAGATTAGAGGCAGTCTTCAAGGTCTAAGAAATTAGCATATGAACCTCCTAGGTTTAGCTTTCAACTAAGAATACCAAGAGAACAAAGCAAAATTGGTGATAAAAGTAAATTAAAAAGTTGCTTAAAATTACATGTCCCATTTGAATCATGAAAGTTTTTTTTGGGACTTGACTGTCCCTTTAATTAGTCTATATTGTTTTTGCATTAATATAAATGCAATGGGGTTAAACACATATTGTAGCTAAACTCCCACTCACTAGCTGCAACATACTGCAATACTTAACCAGGGCTACTGTGGAGTCAATTCTGAGACCTAGTCAGGAGCTACAATGCGCTATTGCGATTTATGGATTCTCACTAGGCTGCCAAAGAGCCTCGTTGTTAAAGCTAGCCTCTAGGCTTCTTAATTTACTATATTATTTATGTGACTGTTTGGGTACGTATAAGGTCTCTTGTTTTTATTTATTTATTTATTTAATATTTTATTTTTTGGTAAATTGTTTTAACACTTCAACTAAACAGAACAAAAGAACATACACACATACAAATTAATTAATTACGATACAGAGCATCAGATAGAGTATGCAGATTTAAGACACTTTCCAATTTACTTCCAGTATCACATTTTGTGCAGTCTTTTTATATACACACTTTCTGAGGAACAAGATCCTACTGAGCATGTGCACAAGCTTACAGGGTATACATATACTAGTCTGTGATTGGCTGATGTTTGTCACATAATACAGGGTGCCGGAAAATGGGAGGAAAATTAATTTGTCAGAAAAAAATCTACTGCTGATTTGAAATTCAGAGTAAGTTCTATTGTATTTTTATTATGTACTTGTTAAGTAACACAATGTGTCAGCACATTTATCTACACATTTAGGTCTCCTTTACTTATTTTGTTGTGAAGCTTTTTTATGAATGGTTTGTATTAAAGATTTTTATGATTGGTTTTGAGAATGTGTTGCCACTATTAAAATTATTTCTTTAGTGATTAAGTTTTTATATTTTTTTACATATTTTAGTATTTTGTATTTAATAAAAATGATATATCCTCTCTCTTTTTCAAATACATAAACTATAGTATAAATATAATGTATATCATTTTATACTACAATTCCCCAACACATATTTTTAAGTAAGATGTTTGAAAATAAAGTACAATGGTGATTTAAAAATGATGACTTTTTAATATTTGATCTCATTGTTAACTAGGGTAAAACAAGGAAATAATTTAAGATTTCATTTTTTATAACTTTAAATTTTAGGATTTATATAATGAACATTCATACTTTTAATCATCTTTTATATATAAAATATAAAAGGGAAAAAAGTTTGTTATGATTCATATAATTGTATTAAATATCTATATGTTTATAATGTTGTCACAACTAGTTATATAAACAGATTTATATATCTAGTAAAGATAGATATAAATACAGGTACCTTCACTTTGTATAAAAGTAAAAACAAAGGCTTTATATCAATCTGCTTTTTGCTTTTGACATTTGGTAATATAATTAGTTCCTAAAGGAAACAGGTAAAGCCTGTCTGCTAATATCTAGGCAACCAAACGTTTCTCCTAAGTACTATAATGTAACACTGTATATGTGGGATAATTTCTGCGCATGTAAGATCATTTTCCACTCTTTAAAGATTTAATGGCTGAGCTATTAACAAGTGCTAGCTTGTAAAGAAGTTGTTAAAAAAAAAAGAGTGAAACTAGATTGCAGCTATATTGTAGTGATCTAAATCTTTCCAAATAGTATACACACTAGTTACTATTGTGTACAAATGGTTGTTAATACCAGTGTTTCTCAACCGCGGCCCTCAAGTGCCCCCAACAGTCCAGGTTTTCATTACAGCTGAACTAGAGCACAGGTGAATTAATTAGCTCATGGGTGAGAGCAGGTTTGTAACCATGGTTACTGATCAGCTGATTATTTCACCCGTGCTCTAGTTCAGCTATAATGAAAACCTGGACTGTTGGGGGTACTTGAGAACCGCTGTTGAGAAACACTGGTTTATACAATTAGATGCTCAGCCTACATGCAAAGATATCTTTCTTCTTATTTTTTTTGTAAATAGAGCATGTGCTTAGTCGTGTTCTTATCTGAGTTATATTGAAAAATATGTCATAGAGACTTGAAGCATGTCTTGTGGTTAAAAGAGGAACCAATTTTACTCAAAATATATATTACATAATTTTTGTAGTAGACCAAAGAATGTACAGGAAACGAAAATAATTATAAAAAAAAAGTGCTTTAAAAGCAAAGTCCTATTTAAATAAAAAAAACATTGTTGCTTAATCGAGCTTATAATGTATATTGTGTACCAGCATATAATAAAAAGAAGGCTTTTAAGGCCTTGTCATGCAAAGTGCCCAAAAAGTAGTGCTTCATTCTTTTATGTTGTAGTAGATCTGTTACAGTGACTAGATGATACTCTGGCTGCAACGACTTAGAAGCTGCTCACTACTTGTGATTACTTAAAGTGATATTAACCCCTTCAGTACCTCGAATTTCAGAGGAAAAATTGCCCAAAGTACCCATTTCTAGCTTTTTTGGCTATCACTCCATTTAAACAGAAATAGCATTTGCCTATGAGAAATATATATATATATATATATATATATATATATATATATATATATATATTGCATAAAGAGAGCTTTAACTAGCTATTTATTCACAGATTTCAGAAATTATTTTAAATTTACCCACCAGATTCCACTTAAACTTGTAGCTTTCTAACTGTAGAAAAAAAAATCATAAACTTTGTTCATTGGTATCCTCTGATTCAGCTAAGACCAAACATGTATATAATATTTAGTGCAGGTCCTGGGAGCTGAGCGCACTAAGGGGTAGATTTAACAAATGTCGACTCGACATCGCTAAATGTCGACAGCATACACTGTCGTTGATTAACATTGCACAAGCATTTCTTGTAAAATGATTGTGCAATGCCGCCTCCTGCTCACTCGCGGCCAATCCGCCGCTAGCAGGGGGTGTCAATCATCCAGATCGTATGGGATCGGGATGATTTCAGTCCGCCACCATCTTACGACCGCTGCTTCTTAACTTCCGTTTCAGGCTTGCCTGGGCGTAGAATGCAGCATCCGCTACATAATAAATCAGCTCTAAGATTCCTGTTAGTGTGGTCAGGGCTCTGGCAAGAAGAGGATCAAGTTAGTACACTCTCTCCAGAGCGCATTAAGGTAAGTATTAACCACTTTAAAAAAAAAAAAGGAAACTAATGAATACTGGCGATTATTATAATTTTTTTCCATTTTGTTTAACTTTCTTTGGTGCATTCATTCGGATATTTGGTAGTTAAAAAATGAAAACAAATAACCAATTTAAGTCACAACTTTACAACCTACAAACCATATAGATAGTGGTCTTACTTCAACATGGACCATTGTCCTTAAATAAAGCCAAATAACTGGATTGCTATCTACCAAATATTTCCCATATCTCAAACACATATTGAAGAAAAAATAAAAAAAAATTCTTTCTTATCTCTGTGTTTAAATATTTAATATAATTTCTTTCATTTATTGGCTGTAGCATTGTGTAATATGGTTTGTTTTTTATACAAAAAAACGTATATCAGGGGTGAAAAGGTGTATCTTGGAGATTTATTCAGTATATGGAGGATATCTATGTGGATTTAGCTTCTCCTTGTGAACAACTGTCCCAATATTTACTACCAAAAAACACAGATTTTTTTTATGTCACAAAAACAAAATTTATGCTTACCTGATAAATTTCTTTATTTCTTGACACGGTGAGTCCACGGATCATCTAATTACTATTGGGAATATCACTCCTGCCCAGCAGGAGGTGGCAAAGAGCATCACAGCAAAGCTGTTAAATATCACCTCCCTTCCCTCCAACCCCAGTCATTCTACCGAAGCAAAAGAGAGAAAGGAAGCAACAAAGGTGCAGAGGTGTCTGAAGTTTATAACAAAAAACCCTGTCCTTAATAAAACCGGGGCGGGCCGTGGACTCACTGTGTCAAGAAATAAATACATTTATTAAGTAAGCATAAATTTTGTTTTCTTTCTAATGACACGGTGAGTCCACGGATCATCTAATTATTATTGGGAATCAATACCCAAGCTAGAGGACACAGATGATAGGGAGGGACAAGACAGGGAACCTAAACGGAAGGCACCACTGCTTTCTCCCAAAAGAAGCCTCAGCCGAGGCAAAAGTATAAAATTTATAGATTTTATAAAAATTGTGAAGAGAGGACCAAGTCGCAGCCTTGCAAATCTGTTCCACAGAGGCTTCATTTTTGAATGCCCAGGAAGATGAAACAGCCCTCGTAGAATGAGCCGTAACTCTCTCTGGAGGCTGCTGTCCATAGGCCAAGCGAATGATACTCTTCAGCCACAAAGAAAGAGAAGTAGCCGTAGCTTTCTGTCCCTTACGTTTTCCAGAGAAAACCACAAACAGAGCAGAAGACTGACGAAAATCCTTAGTCGCCTGTAGATAGAATTTCAATGCACGCACCACGTCCAGATTGTGCAGCAGACGTTCCTTCTGAGAAGAAGGGTTAGGACACAAGGAAGGAACAACAATCTCCTGATTAATGTTCCGATCTGAAACCACTTTAGGGAGAAACCCTAGCTTAGAACGCAAAACTACCTTATCCGAATGAAAGATAAGCTAAGGAGACTCATACTGTAATGCCGAGAGCTCTGAAACTCTACGAGCAGATGAAATAGCAACAAGAAACAAAACCTTCCAAGATAACAACTTAATATCTAAGGAATGCATAGGCTCAAACGGAGCCTGTTGAAGAACTTTAAGAACTAGATTAAGACTCCAAGGAGGAGTAACCGGTTTAAACACAGGCCTGATTCTCACCAAGGCCTGACAGAACGATTGCACGTCTGGTACATCCACCAGATGTTTATGTAACAAAATAGACAAGGCATATATTTGACCCTTTAGGGAGCTTGCTGATAAACCCTTCTCCAAACCCTCTTGGAGAAAAGACAAAATTCTAGGAATCTGAACTCTACTCCAAGAGTAGCCTTTGGATTCACACCAATGCAGATATTTACGCCATATCTTATGGTAAATCTTTCTAGTCACAGGCTTACGAGCCTGAATCATGGTCTCAATGATCGATTCTGAAAATCCACATTTAAATCAAATTAAGCATTCAATCTCCAAGCAGTCAGCTTCAGAGAAACTAAATTTGGATGAAGAAAGTGCCCTTGAAGTAGAAGGTCCTTCTTCAATGGAAGTCTCCAAGGTGGAAGAGATGACATCTCCACCAGGTCTGCATACCAGATCCTGCGAGGCCACGCCAGTGCAATGAGGATCACTGACACCCTCTCCTGTTTGATTCGAGCAATCACTCGAGCGAACGGGGAAAATAGGTATGCAAGACTGAAATTCCAAGGTACTGCCAGAGTGTCTATCAGTACAGCCTGAGGATCCCTTGACCTCGACCCGTACCTCGGAAGCTTGGCATTCTGCCGAGATGCCATGAAATCCAGCTCCGGGTGTCCCCATTTGAAAATCAAGCTGGAAAACACTTCTGGATGGAGTTCCCACTCCCCCAGGTGAAAGGTCTGTCTGCTCAGAAAATCTGCCTCCCAGTTGTCCACTCCTGGGATGTGGATCACCGACAGGCAACAGTTGTGGGACTCTGCCCACTGAATTATCTTGGCTACCTCTGCCATGGCCAAGGAACTCCGGATTCCCCCCTTATGGTCGATGTAAGCCACTGAAGTTATGTGTCCGACTGGAACCTGATAAACCGGGCCGAAGCTAACTGAGGCCAGGCCAGAAGAGCATTGAAGATTGCTCTCAGCTCCAGAATGTTTATGGGTAGAACAGACTCTGACCGAGTCCATGTCCCCTGAGCCTTTAGAGAGCACCAGACTGCTCCCCATCCCAGAAGACTGGCGTCCATTGTCACAATCACCCAGGTGGGTCTACAGAAGCAGGTTCCCTGGGAGAGATGTTCCTAAGACAACCACCAAAGAAGAGAATCCCTTGTCTCCTGCTCCAGAAGTACTTGTGGAGACAGATCCGCATAATCTCCGTTCCACTGCCGGAGCATGCATAACTGCAGTGGTCTGAGGTGGAAACGGGCAAACGGGATGATATCCATGGCTGCTACCATCAGACAGATTACCTCCATGCATTGAGACACTGATGGCCGAGGAAAGGAATGAAGTGCTAGACAGGAATCGAAAATCTTTGATTTCCTGACTTCTGTAAAAAAAAATTCATTGATAAGGAATCTATTATGGTTTTCCCAAGAAAACTACCCTTGTAGTTGGAACTAAGGAACTCTTTTCAAAGTCACCTTCCATCCGTGAGATCGCAGAAAGGATAACAACATTTTTGTGTGAGATTTTGCTTGTTGAAAGGATGGCGCCTGAACCAGAATGTCGTCCAGATAAGATGCTACTGCAATGCCTCACAATTGGAGCACCGCCAACAGGGATCCTAGAACCTTTGAGAAAATTCTGGGAGCTGTGGCAAGGCCGAATGGAAGAGCCACAAACTGGAAGAGTTTGTCTAGAAATGCAAACCTCAGAAACTTGTGATGGTCTCTGTGGATGGGAACATGCAGGTACGCGTCATTTAAATCTACCGTTGTCATAAATTAACCCCCTTGAACCAAGGGAAGAATGGAACAAATAGTTTCCATCTTGAAGGACTGTACTCTGAGGAATTTGTTTAAACTCTTGAGATCTAAAATTGGTCTGAAGGTTACCTCTTTTTTTGGGAACCACGAACAGATTGAAGTATATTCCCAGACCCTGATCCTGCATTGGAACAGGAACTATCACTCCCAGGTTGGAAAGATCTTGAACACAGTGTAAGAACGCCTCTCTTTTTATCTGGTCTACAGATAATCTTGAGAGAAGAAACCTGCCCCTGGGAGGAACATTTTTGAACTCTAGTTTGTATCTCTGGGACACGATATCCACTGCCCAGGGATCCTGAACATCCTGAACCCAAGCCTGAATGAAGAAGGATAGTCTGCCCCCCACAAGATTCGGTCCCGGATCGGGGGCAGACCATTCATGCTGACTGTGAATCATTGGCGGGCTTCTCAGATTGCTTTCCCTTGTTCCATGACTGGTTGGACCTCCAGGAAGCTTGGACTGTTCTTGTTTCGTAGAGGGAGAGAAAGGCTTACCCTTGAAGTTTCAAAGGAACGAAAATACTCTGACATCCCTTCTGCTTATTCCTCTTATCCTGAGGGAGGAAATGACCCTTTCCTCCCGTAATGTTGGAAATTATCTCAGCCAGACCCGGCCAAAACAAGGTCTTTCCCTTGTAAGGGATCACCAAAAGCTTAAACTTAGATGACACATCCGCAGACCAGGACTTCAACTATAAGGCTCTGCGAGCCAATACGGCAAAACCAGAAATTTTTGCTCCTAGCTTAATAACCTGTAGGGAAGCATCCATAATAAAGGAATTGGCAAACTTAAGGGCCTTGATCCTATCCTGGATCTCTTCGAGGGGAGTGTCTGTCCGAATAGAATCAGACAACGCATCAAACCAGTATGCTGCCGCACTAGTGACGGTAGCAATACACACCTCAGGTTGCCATTGTAAACCCTGGTGAACATAAATTTTCTTGAGTAATCCCTCTAATTTCTTGTCCATAGGATCCTTAAAGAAACAACTATCCTCTATAGGAATAGTGGTCCTCTTAGCTAGCGTAAAAATTGCTCCTTCCACCTTGGGTACCGTCTGCCAGGAAGGCTGGTTGGACCTCCAGGAAGGCTTGGACTGTTCTTGTTTCGTAGAGGGAGAGGAAGGCTTACCCTTGAAGTTTCAAAGGAATGAAAATTACTCTGACATCCCTTCTGCTTATTCCTCTTATCCTGAGGGAGGAAATGACCCTTTCCTCCCGTAATGTTGGAAATTATCTCAGCCAGACCCGGCCAAAACAAGGTCTTTCCCTTGTAAGGTATCGCCAAAAGCTTAAACTTAGATGACACATCCGCAGACCAGGACTTGGGTACCGTCTGCCAAGACTCCTTGATAGAGTCTGCTATAGGAAACATCTTCTTAAATATAGGAGATGGAGAAAAAGGGATACCCGGTCTCTCCCATTCCCTAGCAATAATCTCTCTAGCTCGATCTGGTACAGGAAAAACCTCCACCATGGAAGGTATATCAAAATACTTGACTACGACAGTAGTGTCGGAGTCGTCCAGGGTAGCTAAAACCTCCTTAAGTAACAAACAGAGGTGTTCGAGCTTAAACCTGAAAGAAACAACTTCAGTATCAGCCAAAGGGATTACACTGTCTGAGTCTGAGATTTCACCCTCAGATGCTACTGAAGTATCCTCCTCCTCAGATTTCTGGGAGGGAACATTCAAAATAGCCATGACTGTGTCAGCAACCTTACTCACTGATTGTTTACCTTTCCTCTTGCGCTTTCCCTGCAGCATGGGAAAAGCAGACAACGCATCAGATATTAGGGAAGCGATGTCTTGAAAAGTAACTCCAGGTGGAGTAATAGAGGAAGCGCAGGGCACTGGCTGTGTGGACGATAAATGTTGGGACGCTTGAGGAGAAAGTTGCGGCATATCTTGAACATTGTCAGAAGACTCCTGAACAGCATCCGCCTTAGACAATGTTGGCTCAGGAAAAAGTCTATCCCTGTAATGCAAAGTTCTCTCAATACATGAGGAACAGAAAGGGATTGGTGGTTCCACATTAGCATCAAAACATAAAGAACATGTAACATCTTGTAGGGTCTCTTGGTCCATCTTTATTCACCAATAAACAGAATAAATAGATAAACAAACTAATATTATATTTAGAAAATACCCCACAAAAAAAAATTACTGCTCCTTTAAATTTTAAAAGGAAACTGCTTTATTTTTCTGCAATAAAAATAATAAAGTATCCCCAAAAAAAACACTCCAGACAACCTCTACACCTCAGCTTAGCTTTGCTGAGGTGCTTATCTGCCTGACTGCAAACGGAGTGTACTATATCTGTGACGCAGCTATTTCACCGCTCTGGAGTCCAAGTGTAGGAGGAAAAAAGGCACACAATAGAAACTGCCGCCTTAGCTAACTCCGCCCATCATTGGCGTTACAACGTTAACCTCCCGTTCGGCTAAATGTATTACTACAGCTGTCAGGAGTATAGTAACAACACCACCACCACCTACTGAGCTATGAGTCTCCTTGTCCCCAGTGCCTGCTATTGCTGCCATTAATAAAACGACCCCCCTAACAATAGGCAAATGTCTCTTGCCCCACAAATGTATTTTAAAGTGCCATCCATTTTTTCTGCAATTTGTCCCAGAAAAAATAAAGTTAGCACTTACCTTTAGACTTCTGCCAGGCAGCACGGCAGCTCACTAGGTTTGAGAGGCCAGTTCCCTTACATGGACCTGTGGATAAAAACAAAGACTGAGTAATCTTACTCAGGCTTGCACGGTTAGGGCAGCATTAATGCATGGGAGGCACAGTGAGGATTGAACCCCATAATTTCCCATCGCTTGAAAGCCACCACTGTTCTACTAAAGAGACTGATGTGGACTACGGCTATACCCTAGGACAAAGCAGAATAATCTTGCACTGCTGAAAAATAATAAAATCTTGCTTGAAGAATTTTCTTTTCCAACACCTAACTTTACCACTTCCTTGCTTTAATGTAGGCAAAGAGAATGACTGGGGGTTGGAGGGAAGGGAGGTGATATTTAACAGCTTTGCTGTGGTGCTCTTTGCCACCTCCTGCAGGGCAGGAGTGATATTCCCAATAGTAATTAGATGATCCGTGGACTCACTGTGTCATTAGAAAGAAATACCTGCACTTTCTGTCCATCATACAAACATACGCAAACACATACTGCACACACACGTATACAAATAACACAGGTACACACATGCACTCACACACATTTATGTATACATGTGCACAACATATACATATAACCATACACATGTACAAACACATACACTATTCACACTCTACACACACTTACTTGTAAACACAAAGGCACATAGTTTACAAACACACGTACACTCATACGCTACACAAACACACACACACAGACATATACATACCCACACACACGTGTACACACAAATATTTATACAAATAGACACACACACAAGTTGAAAGTACAATGAGGCCCTTGTGATGACTCCAGAACCTTATAAGTTGCCCCTTGAGTGTTATTTGTTGCTTTTAATTCATATATGTCAAAAACACATTTTATAAAAAGAATGTGTATTTAAAATATGATATCATTTTTATTACAATCTAAAATAAAAACATGAACAGTGATTCAGTGATTTGTGTTACACAAAATATGCACTTGAAAAAGTTGCCAATTCTAAATTGACGCCAAAGGTTACACAGTCTGAGCGCCCAACTGAAATGAAGCCCAGCACATTTACTTCAAAGGCTGTATTCTTATCACTATTTCCTAGCAATCATTAACTGTAACATGTCACAATTCTAGAGTATGAGTGTACTGGTCACAGCCTGCTTCCCAGATGTGACAATTCTGTAAATAGTCCATTTACAATTGAATATCATATATATTTTATTTATTTATTTAAATGTGCAATAATTAAATGCTGTAATATGCTAGATCATTTTTATCATTGCTCTATTGCATAAACAGAAATCCAAATTAAACACCTAGCTAAGGGAACATACATGTACAACAAGGAAATGCTCTAATATGTTAGATCACTGTATTATATTTATGTTTTTAATCTCTGCATAGTGAGCCCCAGAGCATCAATGCACTGCTGGGAGCTAGCTAAACATTCAAAGAAATAAATGTACACAATTGATTCTATGAGTCCATAAATAGAGTGTATACAAGGTTCTATAAACTATGGTTAAGATTAATGGAATGTGAAACCCAAAATTTTCTTTCATGATTCAGATAGAAAATAAAATTTTAAACAACTTTCAATTTTACTTATATAACCAAATTTGCTTCATTGTTTTGTTATCCTTTGTTGAATGAGCAGCAACGCACTACTGGGAGCTGGGTGAGCTTATGACAAGAGACATATATGTGCATCCACCACATAGCAGCTAGCATTAATACTCCCGAGACTACCTAGGTATTCTCTTCAAAAAAGGATACCAAAAGAATGAAGCAAATTATTAGGAATTTCTGTCGGGAAAAGCCTCCTACTTGTGTGTTCAAGCAGTAAAACATTTAATTTTGATATATATGGGGATAACAGATTGAGATAGATTATGTGAAATCATATTTATGTAGGCTCTGGATAAGGAATCTGATTTTGGGAAATCTGTTAAGATTTGTAATTAATGTTTTCTATTTTTTATTTTTGATTTTAATACTTATTAGCAAATGTTAAAGGGATAGAAAATTTAAAGTGAATTTTGCATGATTCATATAGAGCTTTTTCATTTACGAGCTTTTTAAATTTACTTCTATTTTCACAATTACTTTGTTCTCTTAATATCCTTTGTTGAAAAGCAATATGTGCATATCCTACTCTTTTGTCAGTTATCTACTGATTGGTGGCTACACACATTTGTCTCTTGTCATTGGCTCAACTGATGTGTTCAGCTAGCTTCCAGTTGTAAATTGCTGCTCCTTCAGTGAAGGATACCAAGAGAAAAAAGCAAATTAGATCATAGAAGTAAACTGGAAACTTATTTAAAATTGTATTCTCTATCTGAATCATGAAAGAAAAATTGTGGATTTTATGTCCCTTTAATCTTTACTTTGTATGCACTCTATTTATATATACATAGAATCAAGAGAGCGACTGCTTTTTAATTTTTTTTTTTTTTTTAGTATTTCTAATTTTAAGCATTCAGTGCACCCAACAAATGATTTCATGGTTGATATGATGAAAAGGATAAGCTGTTAGTGTGAGTTGGATTGGAATAAACTGAAAAACTATTGATATTCTTGCTGCTCATCTGGTGAGGAAACAACAATCACCAGCCAACAATCACCAACCACCAATCACCAGTAGTGCATTGTTGCTCCTGAGCCTACCTCAGTATGCATTTCAACAAATGGTACAAAAAATAAAATAAAAAAGAAAGTTTGGTATGATAATACAAGTAAATTGGAAATTCTCTTATTGCATGCTCTATCTGAATCATGAAAAATTATTTGTAACTTTCAAATCCCTTTAAAGTTCACTTCAGACAAGGAATACACTATAGGTCTGGAGCTGAAAATGGCCGCTGAGCCGGGATAGCATAAGTGCACAGCCATCAATCTCTGTCCAAATTCTGCATACGATCAGCACAGCACTGCTCCTATGGAAGTAATATTAATTGTGTTTGTTCTGTTTAAGCAATAGTGCAATAATAAAATGTTCTAGCTCATTTGAGTATTTTATTATCACTCATTTATGTACCTCTGTTCTGATAGATTGTTACAGTCACAGATTTGTTTTCTATCTTTGTAGAATTCCTAGACTTGACACTTGAGAATCCATCAGTTAAAAAAAAATAAATAATCCTTCTCATACTATGGCCTCTAGTTATCAAGCCGTCAACCTCAAATACGCTGGAATTCCGCAGCGTATTTGTGGAGGGGCTGATTCGCCTAAGTTATCAAGCCCTACACACCGGCAAAAGTAGAATTTAGTGACGTAAGCTTCGATCCGCCGGACTCAGTCCGACACAGATCGATTCTTACGTCACTCCAGATGTTCCGCACACAAGTTCGGCACAATCTGACTACTTTTGCTAGTTAGCAAAAAAACATAATTTATGTAAGAACTTACCTGATAAATTCATTTCTTTCATATTAGCAAGAGTCCATGAGCTAGTGACGTATGGGATATACATTCCTACCAGGAGGGGCAAAGTTTCCCAAACCTCAAAATGCCTATAAATACACCCCTCACCACACCCACAAATCAGTTTAACGAATAGCCAAGAAGTGGGGTGATAAGAAAAAAGTGCGAAAGCATATAAAATAAGGAATTGGAATAATTGTGCTTTATATAAAAAAATCATAACCACCACAAAAAGGGTGGGCCTCATGGACTCTTGCTAATATGAAAGAAATGAATTTATCAGGTAAGTTCTTACATAAATTATGTTTTCTTTCATGTAATTAGCAAGAGTCCATGAGCTAGTGACGTATGGGATAATGACTACCCAAGATGTGGATCTTTCCACGCAAGAGTCACTAGAGAGGGAGGGATAAAATAAAGACAGCCAATTCCTGCTGAAAATAATCCACACCCAAAATAAAGTTTAATGAAAACATAAGCAGAAGATTCAAACTGAAACCGCTGCCTGAAGTACTTTTCTACCAAAAACTGCTTCAGAAGAAGAAAACACATCAAAATGGTAGAATTTAGTAAAAGTATGCAAAGAAGACCAAGTGGCTGCTTTGCAAATCTGATCAACTGAAGCTTCATTCCTATACGCCCAGGAAGTAGAAACTGACCTAGTAGAATGAGCTGTAATCCTTTGAGGCGGAGTTTTACCCGACTCGACATAGGCATGATGAATTAAAGATTTCAACCAAGATGCCAAAGAAATGGCAGAAGCTTTCTGGCCTTTTCTAGAACCGGAAAAGATAACAAATAAACTAGAAGTCTTTCGGAAAGACTTAGTAGCTTCAACATAATATTTCAAAGCTCTAACAACATCCAAAGAATGCAACGATTTCTCTTTAGAATTCTTAGGATTAGGACATAATGAAGGAACCACAATTTCTCTACTAATGTTGTTGGAATTCACAACCTTAGGTAAAAATTGAAAAGAAGTTCGCAACACCGCCTTATCCTGATGAAAAATCAGAAAAGGAGACTCACAAGAAAGAGCAGATAATTCAGAGACTCTTCTGGCAGTAGAGATCGCCAAAAGGAACAAAACTTTCCAAGAAAGTAATTTAATGTCCAATGAATGCATGGGTTCAAAAGGAGGAGCTTGAAGAGCCCCCAGAACCAAATTCAAACTCCAAGGAGGAGAAATTGACTTAATGACAGGTTTTATACGAACCAAAGCTTGTACAAAACAATGAATATCAGGAAGATTAGCAATCTTTCTGTGAAAAAGAACAGAAAGAGCAGAGATTTGTCCTTTCAAGGAACTTGCGGACAAACCTTTATCTAAACCATCCTGAAGAAACTGTAAAATTCTAGGTATTCTGAAAGAATGCCAAGAAAAAAGATGAGAAAGACACCAAGAAATATAAGTCTTCCAGACTCTATAATATATCTCTCTAGATACAGATTTACAAGCCTGTAACATAGTATTAATCACAGAGTCAGAGAAACCTCTTTGACCAAGAATCAAGCGTTCAATCTCCATACCTTTAAATTTAAGGATTTGAGATCCTGATGGAAAAAAGAACCTTGCGACAGAAGGTCTGGTCTTAACGTAAGAGTCCACGGTTGGCAAGAGGCCATCCGGACAAGATCCGCATACCAAAACCTGTGAGGCCATGCCGGAGCTACCAGCAGAACAAACGAGCATTCCTTCAGAATCTTGGAGATTACTCTTGGAAGAAGAACTAGAGGCGGAAAGATATAGGCAGGAAGATACTTCCAAGGAAGTGATAATGCATCCACTGCCTCCGCCTGAGGATCCCGGGATCTGGACAGATACCTGGGAAGTTTCTTGTTTAGATGAGACGCCATCAGATCTATTTCTGGAAGTTCCCACATTTGAACAATCTGAAGAAATACCTCTGGGTGAAGAGACCATTCGCCCGGATGCAACGTTTGGCGACTGAGATAATCCGCTTCCCAATTGTCTATACCTGGGATATGAACCGCAGAGATTAGACAGGAGCTGGATTCCGCCCAAACCAGAATTCGAGATACTTCTTTCATAGCCAGAGGACTGTGAGTCCCTCCTTGATGATTGATGTATGCCACAGTTGTGACATTGTCTGTCTGAAAACAAATGAACGATTCTCTCTTCAGAAGAGGCCAAGACTGAAGAGCTCTGAAAATTGCACGGAGTTCCAAAATATTGATCGGTAATCTCACCTCCTGAGATTCCCAAACTCCTTGTGCCATCAGAGATCCCCACACAGCTCCCCAACCTGTAAGACTTGCATCTGTTGAAATTACAGTCCAGGTCGGAAGAACAAAAGAAGCCCCCTGAATTAAACAATGGTGATCTGTCCACCACGTCAGAGAGTGTCGTACAATCGGTTTTAAAGATATTTATTGAGATATCTTTGTGTAATCCCTGCACCATTGATTCAGCATACAGAGCTGAAGAGGTCGCATGTGAAAACGAGCAAAGGGGATCGCGTCCGATGCAGCAGTCATAAGACCTAGAATTTCCATGCATAAGGCTACCGAAGGGAATGATTGTGACTGAAGGTTTCGACAAGCTGAAATCAATTTTAGACGTCTCTTGTCTGTCAAAGACAGAGTCATGGACACTGAATCTATCTGGAAACCCAGAAAAGTTACCCTTGTCTGAGGAATCAATGAACTTTTTAGTGAATTGATCCTCCAACCATGATCTTGAAGAAACAACACAAGTCGATTCGTATGAGATTCTGCTAAATGTAAAGACTGAGAAAGTACCAAGATATCGTCCAAATAAGGAAATACCACAATACCCTGTTCTCTGATTACAGACAGAAGGGCACCGAGAACCTTTGTAAAAATTCTTGGAGCTGTAGCTAGACCAAACGGCAGAACCACAAACTGGTAATGCTTGTCCAGGAAAGAGAATCTCAGGAACTGATAGTGATCTGGATGAATCGGAATATGCAGATATGCATCCTGTAAATCTATTGTGGACATATAATGCCCTTGCTGAACAAAAGGCAAGATAGTCCTTACAGTTACCATTTTGAATGTTGGTATCCTTACATAACGATTCAATATTTTTAGATCCAGAACTGGTCTGAAGGCATTCTCCTTTTTTGGTACAATGAAGAGATTCGAATAAAACCCCAGCCCCTGTTCCAGAACTGGAACTGGCATAATTACTCCAGCCAACTCTAGATCTGAAACACATTTCAGAAATGCTTGAGCTTTCACTGGATTTACTGGGACACGGGAAAGAAAAAATCTCTTTGCAGGAGGTCTTATCTTGAAACCAATTCTGTACCCTTCTGAAATGATGTTCTGAATCCAAAGATTGTGAACAGAATTGATCCAAATTTCTTTGAAAAAACGTAACCTGCCCCCTACCAGCTGAGCTGGAATGAGGGCCGCACCTTCATGTGGACTTAGAAGCTGGCTTTGCTTTTCTAGAAGGCTTGGATTTATTCCAGACTGGAGATGGTTTCCAAACTGAAACTGCTCCTGAGGATGAAGGATCAGGCTTTTGTTCTTTGTTGAAACGAAAGGAACGAAAACGATTATTAGCCCTGTTTTTACCCTTAGATTTTTTATCATGTGGTAAAAAAGTTCCTTTCCCACCAGTAACAGTTGAGATAATAGAATCCAACTGAGAACCAAATAATTTGTTACCCTGGAAAGAAAGGGAAAGTAGAGTTGATTTAGAAGACATATCAGCATTCCAAGTTTTAAGCCATAAAGCTCTTCTAGCTAAAATAGCTAGAGACATAAACCTGACATCAACTCTGATAATATCAAAAATGGCATCACAGATAAAATTATTAGCATGTTGAAGAAGAAGAATAATATTATGAGAATCATGATCTGTTACTTGTTGCGCTAAAGTTTCCAACCAAAAAGTTGAAGCTGCAGCAACATCAGCCAATGATATAGCAGGTCTAAGAAGATTACCTGAACACAGATAAGCTTTTCTTAGAAAGGATTCAATTTTCCTATCTAAAGGATCCTTAAACGAAGTACCATCTGCCGTAGGAATAGTAGTACGTTTAGCAAGGGTAGAAATAGCCCCATCAACTTTAGGGATTTTGTCCCAAAATTCTAATCTGTCAGACGGCACAGGATATAATTGCTTAAAACGTTTAGAAGGAGTAAATGAATTACCCAAATTATTCCACTCTCTGGAAATTACTTCAGAAATAGCACCAGGAACAGGAAAAACTTCTGGAATAACCACAGGAGATTTAAAGACCTTATCTAAACGTTTAGATTTAGTATCAAGAGGAACAAGCTTCTAGCAACCAGAAGCAACGAAAAATGAGACTTAAATAATGTGGAGACAAAAGCGACGCCCATATTTTTTTAGCGCCAAATAAGACGCCCACATTATTTGGCGCCTAAATGCTTTTGGCGCCAAAAATGACGCCACATCCGGAACGCCGACATTTTTGGCGCAAAAGAACGTCAAAAAATGACGCAACTTCCGGCGACACGTATAACGCCGGAAACAGAAAAGATTTTTTGCGCCAAAAAAGTCTGCGCCAAGAATGACGCAATAAAATGAAGCACAAACTTACTTCACCACCTCCATAGGAGGCAAAGTTTGTAAAACTGATTTGTGGGTGTGGCGAGGGGTGTATTTATAGGCATTTTGAGGTTTGGGAAACTTTGCCCCTCCTGGTAGGAATGTATATCCCATACGTCACTAGCTCATGGACTCTTGCTAATTACATGAAAGAAACTAGCAGGTACGCTCGGCACTTTTCCGGCCCAGTGTACCTGGTTTCAATCCGCCGCCCTGGAGGTGGCGGAACCCATAGGAATCAATGGGAGTCTGACCATAGCGAAAGTTCATGTTTTCGCTGCTGCCCGACATCCCATTGATTCCTATGGGAGCTGTCTACACCTAACACCCTAACATGTACCCCAAGTCTAAACACCCCTAATCTGTCCCCCCCCTACACTGCCGCAACTAAATAAATGTATTACCCCCTAAACCGCCGCACCCGGACTCCACCGCCACTCTAATAAACTGATTAACCCCTAAACCTAAGTCTAACCCTAACACCCCCCTAACTTAAATATTAATTAAATACATCTAAATATTATAATTCTTATTAACTAAATTAATCCTATTTAAAACTAAATACTTACCTTTAAAATAAACCCTAATATAGCTACAATATAAATAATAATTATATTGTAGCTATCTTAGGATTTATTTTTATTTTACAGGCAACTTTCAATTTATTTTAACTAGGTACAATAGCTATTAAATAGTTATTAACTATTTAATAGCTACCTAGTTAAAATAAAGAGAAATTTAAATGTAAAATAAAAACTAACCTAAGTTACAATTACACCTAACACTACACTATACTTAAATAAATTATTCCTATTTAAAACTAAATACTTACCTATAAAATAAACCCTAAGATAGCTACAATGTAATTAATAATTACATTGTAGCTATTTTAGGATTTATATTTATTTTACAGGTAACTTTGTATTTATTTTAGCTAATTAGAATAGTTATTAAATAGTTATTAACTATTTAATAACTACCTAGCTAAAAGAAATACAAAATTACCTGTAAAATAAATCCTAACCTAAGTTACAATTAAACCTAACACTACACTATCATTAAATTAATTAAATAAATTAGCTACAAATAACTACAATTAAATACAATTAAATAAACTAACTAAAGTACAAAAAATAAAAAAACTAAGTTACAAAAAAATAAAATAAGTTACAAACATTTCAAAAATATTACAACAATTTTAAGCTACTTACACCTAATCTAAGCCCCCTAATAAAATAACAAAGCCCCCCAAAATAAAAAAATGCCCTACCCTATTCTACATTAAAAAGTTAACAGCTCTATTACCTTACCAGCCCTTAAAAGGGCCTTTTGCGGGGCATGCCCCAAAGAAAACAGCTCTTTTGCCTGTAAAATAAAAATACAACCCCCCCCAACATTAAAACCCACCACCCACACACCCCTACTCTAACCCAAACCCCCCTTAAATAAACCTAACACTACCCCCCTGAAGATCATCCTACCTTTAGCCGTCTTCAGCCAGCCGACCACCGATGGAACAGAAGAGGACATCCGCAGCGGCCGAAGTCTTCATCCAAGGGGCGCTGAAGAAGTCTTCCATCTAATTGAAGTCATCATCCAAGGGGCGCTGAAGAAGTCTTCCATCCAATTGAAGTCATCATCCAAGGGGCGCTGAAGAAGTCTTCCATCCGATTGAAGTCATCATCCAGGCGACGTCTTCAATCTTCATCCATCCGGAGCGGAGCGGAGCCATCTTCAGACGAGCCGACGCAGAGCCATCCTCTTCTACCGAAGGACTAATGACGAATGACGGTTCCTTTAAGTGACGTCATCCAAGATGGCGTCCCTCAAATTCCGATTGGCTGATAGGATTCTATCAGCCAATCAGAATTAAGGTAGGAAAAATCTGATTGGCTGATTTAATCAGCCAATCAGATTGAGCTCGCATTCTATTGGCTGTTCCGATCAGCCAATAGAATGTGAGCTCAATCTGATTGGGTGATTGGAACAGCCAATCGGATTGAACTTCAATCTGATTAGCTGATTAAATCAGCCAATCAGATTTTTCCTACCTTAATTCCGATTGGCTGATAGAATCCTATCAGCCAATCGGAATTCAAGGGACGCCATCTTGGATGACATCACTTAAAGGAACCGTCATTCGTCGTTAGTCCGTCGGTAGAAGAGGATGGCTCCGCGTCGGCTCGTCTGAAGATGGCTCCGCTCCGGATGGATGAAGATTGAAGACGCTGCCTGGATGATGACTTCAATCGGATGGAAGACTTTTTCAGCGCCCCTTGGATGATGACTTCAATCGGATGGAAGACTTCTTCAGCGCCCCTTGGATGAAGACTTCGGCCGCTGCGGATGTCCTCTTCTGTTCCATCGGTGGTCGGCTGGCTGAAGACGGCTAAAGGTAGGATGATCTTCAGGGGGGTAGTGTTAGGTTTATTCAAGGGGGGTTTGGGTTAGAGTAGGGGTGTGTGGGTGGTGGGTTTTAATGTTGGGGGGGTTGTATTTTTATTTTACAGGCAAAAGAGCTGTTTTCTTTGGGGCATGCCCCGCAAAAGGCCCTTTTAAGGGCTGGTAAGGTAATAGAGCTGTTAACTTTTTAATGTAGAATAGGGTAGGGCATTTTTTTATTTTGGGGGGCTTTGTTATTTTATTAGGGGGCTTAGATTAGGTGTAAGTAGCTTAAAATTGTTGTAATATTTTTGAAATGTTTGTAACTTATTTCTTTTTTATTTTTTGTAACTTAGTTTTTTTATTTTTTGTACTTTAATTAGTTTATTTAATTGTATTTAATTGTAGTTATTTGTAGCTAATTTATTTAATTAATTTAATGATAGTGTAGTGTTAGGTTTAATTGTAACTTAGGTTAGGATTTATTTTACAGGTAATTTTGTTTTTCTTTTAGCTATGTAGTTATTAAATAGTTAATAACTATTTAATAACTATTCTAACTAGGTAAAATAAATACAAAGTTACCTGTAAAATAAATATAAATCCTAAAATAGCTACAATGTAATTATTAATTACATTGTAGCTATCTTAGGGTTTATTTTACAGGTAAGTATTTAGTTTTAAATAGGAATAATTTATTTAAGTATAGTGTAGTGTTAGGTGTATTTGTAACTTAGGTTAGTTTTTATTTTAAAGGTAAATTTCTCTTTATTTTAACTAGGTAGCTATTAAATAGTTAATAACTATTTAATAGCTATTGTACCTAGTTAAAATAAATTGAAAGTTGCCTGTAAAATAAAAATAAATCCTAAGATAGCTACAATAAAATTATTATTTTAGTTAATAAGAGTTATAATATTTAGATGTATTTAATTAATATTTAAGTTAGGGGGGTGTTAGGGTTAGGGTTAGACTTAGGTTTAGGGGTTAATAATTTTATTATAGTGGCGGCGGTGTAGGGGGGGCAGGATAGGGGTTAATAAATTTATTATAGGTGGCGACGGTGTAGGGGGGGCAGATTAGGGGTTGATAAGTTTAATATAGGTGGTGGCGGGGTCCGGGAGCGGCAGTTTAGGGGTTAAACAATTTATTTAGTTGTGGCGGGGTCCGGGATCGGCAGGATAGGGGTTAATAAATTTATTATAGGTGGCGGCGGTATAGGGGGGGCAGGATAGGGGTTACTAGGTATAATGTAGGTGGCGGTGGGCTCCGGGAGTGGCAGTTTAGGGGTTAATACATTTACTATAGTTGCGGCGGTGTCCGGGAGCGGTGGTTTAGGGGTTAATAACTTTATTTAGTTGCGGGGGGCTCCGGGGCGCCGGTATAGGGGGTAGAACAGTGTAGTTTAGTGTGGGTGCTTAGTGACAGCTTGTCAATAAAGCTGTAAAAAAGCAGAAGAGCAGCGAGATCGGATGAGTGATAACTATCACAGTCCGCTGCTCATCACCCCGTACTTGGTGCGCGGCTTTTTGACAGCTTTATTGATAACTTTGGAGAGCATATTCAGGTCCGCGGCGGCGATGGTAGGCCAATTTACTTCTATTATTTAATTTGCTTCCTTCTCATGCTATCCTTTGCTGAAAGGTTTATCTAGGCAAGCTCAGGAGCAGCAAATAACCTAGGTTATAGCAGCTGATTGGTGGCTGCATATATATACTGATTGTGATTGGTTCCCCCATGTGTTCAGTTAAAAACCAGTAGTGCATTGCTGCTCTTTCAACAAATGATACCAAGAGAATGAAACAAATTAGATAATAGAAGTAAATTAGAAAGTTGTTTAAAATTGTTGGGTTTCATGACCATTAAAATGAATTTGTAAGAATATTGATAGTTTATTGATCATTTGATACTCATCTGTGAGCAACGTATTAGTAAACTGAAGTTAGCATTTCAAAGACAGAATGTAACATTTGGTTTAAAAAAGATATAAATAATAAAACTAACCATGTTTAAGAGACATTTAAATTATTGTTATATAAGCAATTAAATATTTTCCAATTTACTTTAAATTTACATCTATCTCTTGATATACTTTGTTGAACATGTGTAAATAAAACTATTAGAAACAATGTTATAAACATAGCTGCCATGTATGTAAAACACTTGCATGCTCCTGAGACTGACATTGTAGTTATTCTTATATATGAATAGAATATATCAAGAAAAACAATTTATTTAAAGGGACATGAAACATTTTTTTCCTCTCGTGATTCAAATACAGCAAACTGTTTTCCAATATATTTCTATTATAAAAAGTTGCTTTGTTCTCTTTGTATAATTTGATGAAGGGGCAGCAATGCATTACTAAAAGTTAGATGAACACATTGTGTGAGCCAATGACAAGAGGTATATATGTGCAGTCACCAATCAGCAGCTAGATCCAAACAGTGCATTGCTCCTCCTGAAGGTTTGCTTTTTAAAAGAGAATACCATCAGAATGAGGCAAATGAGATAATATAAGTCAGTTGGGAAGTTATTTAAAATTGCATGCACCGTCTGAATCATGAACTTAAAATTTTGACTTTACTGTCCCTTCAAAATGTACCTCTCTCTCTATATGTTTTTTTAAACATTGCACCTATCTATAAATAAGAGGGTTGGATACAGTGTTAGAAACACGAATATGTAGGACACATGCATGCTCTTAAGTCTACCTCAGTATGCTCGATGTTTCAACAAATAATACAAAGAGCTACATTTCTTAATAGAATTAAACTTGATTTGTTTTTCGTTTCATATTCTATCTGAATTATAAAAGTTTAATTTTGACACTTTTGTTCAGGCAATTTGTAGCATTTACAGAACATTGCTTGTCACAAGGAAGCATAGGGGAACATAATTTTACAGCAAAAGCAAGAAAAATACATTTAATTAATTAATGAATTAATAAGAAATTAAATTGTGAATTTAACACCCCTTAATTTTTCTATCTCACGTGTGTTTAAAATGAATGTTACATCTTAGATACCAAAATGTAACATTTATTTATTTTTAAATCTGACATTCTGCTAATTGAAACATTCACAAAAACTAGACCAAATGTCATGGGCAGACATGAATTCTACCATTAGAATGTCATATCTACACATTCACCCATATCTAACTGTGATAATATTACACTTCTGTCATGTTAAAATGTCAAATGCATCTAAAAAAAACTGCTTATTATCTATTAGATTATTAACACATTGTCTGCTAAAAAGAGCAGCAACACATTGCGTAATTTAGCAGATGAAAGACTTCTTTCTCATTTTAAAAAGTGCTGACAGATTAAAGGAAACACAATGATTATATCTGATTTAAAATATGTATTTATATCCAAAAAAAAACAGTACTCTATATCATTCCTTTACATACCCAACACTTTGCCCCAGGAAATAAGTCCCGGCAGCATGGATTATGGATTTGTAAGAGGTAGGCTTGAGCACAATGAGGGGGTTTTGCTAGCCCATTGGTTGTAATGATCACTGTTTCAGACAATACAGGGAGAAATAATAAAAAAAAAAAATTAGTGCTACCAATGTCCCCATTTGGGACTATCCTACGCAATGCTGGGTGAATGGGAAGTCTGCATTCATTTTTTTTTTATATAAATAAAATATACATTTTTCTTTTTCATGATAAATATTAAAGGGCCAAAATGAAACTTTCATGGTTCACATAGAGCATACAAGTTTCAGAGTCTTTTTAACGTACTTAAAATATACTTTGTAAATGTGTGGCTATCCATAAAGTTCAGAAAACATTTGGGTAATCATACAAAAAAAAAATCATCTATTCTCTGGAGAAAAAAAAAAAGTATAATTAGAAAATATTGATATATTTCTAAGAGTCAAATGAAGCTAATATATCCATTAAATATGTATCAATGGTGTTGTTTTAAATTCACCTATTTAAAAAAAAAAAAAAGTTCAATGTTCAGGTCAAAAAAAATTTTTTTAATGGGTAGAAAAATTGATATTTTTATAGAATGTTATTTGTGAAGAACAATAGAATAAATCATTATGAAAACAAGGCGAGAGCATCTTCAAACAAAACAAACAATATGCAGTTCAAAGAAATTTTTTTTTTTTTTAGTTTTAGTTTCTATTTAGAATGTAAGGAACAGCTTTTTCTTTCAAAACCTTGCCTGGTGCCCTAAGCTACAGATTTTACAGTCTAGACCGGGATCTGACCTCAGTGGACTTTTACCTCTGACTTAGAGTTTATTGCAGATCTTCAAACAGACATTTAGGGACATAAATGTAGAGTCTGAAATGTGTTTACAGTATACTTTCACTTGCAAAGAGGTTTCCTTTCAAAGTTATCACTTTGTCCCTGAAAATTTTTAAAGTGATATAACAGTAAGACGTGGACACAATGTGAACTTGTGCACGCTCCATGCAGAGCTGCACCATAACTTTTGTCGGCCTTAGACGCTGCTGACTTTGTGGGCCCTGCTTTTTTAATACATGGAAATAAAGGGCACCAATTGATAAGCACTTTTCTTTCTGAAGATTAGCGCTAATAACACTTGGTACTTGCCCGCACTAAGTTATATCAGATGGGATGATGTCACCTCTTCAGTTAAATTTAAGTAGTGGCTTACAGTCACAAAGCAGCTACCTATCTAGTGAGAAAAATATCTCCAATTTCAATGTTATCCTAGAAAACGTTCACAATAATATTTGGAAGAAAGAGGTAATAATAGTGTGTTCTCTTTACTTTACTTTTTCCCCTTCAAATTTAAATAACTTCCCTATTCCTTCTATTATCAAATGTGTTTTCTTCTTTAGGTATCCTTTGTTAAAGGAGCAGCAATACACTACTGTGAGCTAGCTGAACACATCTGGTAAGCCAACGTGCAACCATTGCTGACCCTGAGCCTACCTATGATGCAAAGAGAACTAAGCAAATTAGATAACAGTACACTTTAAATTTCTTTAAAAGTACATGCTCTTTCTGAATCATGAAAATTTAATTTTGACTTTACTGTAACTCACAGATTATTCTTAAATGTATTGTTGTTAACCCCTCTTAAAATAATTGTTCTCAGCTAAATCAAAGAATCATAAGTGCTTTCCCTTAAAGGGCCATAATACCCAAATGTTTAAACACTTGAAAGTGATGCAGCATAGCTGTAAAAAGCTGACTAGAAAATATCTCCTGAACATCTCTATGTAAAAAAGAAAGATATTTTACCTCAAAAGTTCCTCAGTAGCCACCTCCCATTGTAAAGGATTTCTGAGCAGAATTTTAGTGTGTCTGTCCTAGGACAGCTTAGGGGATGAGCCTCGTGAACTCTCATATTATTTCACCAATCAGGTAAAGGAAGCTTACTATGAAATCTCATGAGAGTTAAGTCAAATCTCATGAGATCACAGTAAGAGTTCATGACCTCAGCACTGCTGATGCTGATGCTGATTGGCTGCTGTTCATTTCTTCATTTTTTTTTACCTGCAGCTGAGAGCAGCTGAGTATAACTTTTTACACAGAACTTACTCTGCTGAGCTGAGGAAATTGTGAGGTAAAATATCTTCCTTTTTTACATAGAGATGCTCAGGTGATATTTTCCTGTCAGCTTTTTCCAGTTATACTGCATCAGTTTCAAGTGATTTCAAGTGATTTAGCATATGAGTATTATGTCCCTTTAAGGTGTGCGTTGCTAATGATATTTTTAGGATTGTGTAGCAGAGTAAAGTATTGAAACAAATGTTAGCACTTCCATTCAGGTGTTTGCTGCCAGCCCGGCTCTCCCCAGCCGTATATGTTTGTAGCATCCCTTAAAGTGGTACAGCGCCGCCAAAGTCTGCTACAAACATATTTTTAGGATTGACAGCTTTTCCTGCACAAAAATAGTGGGTGACGCAGGAAAACAGTAGGTGAGGTTATAAATCAGCCAATTGCCCAAATCAGACTTCAGATCAGACCCATTGCTAACAGCCCTTTCAGTTATATGCCCATATCAGACCTCAGATCAGACTCCATTGCTTATGGACCCGTCAGTTATATGTTTATCAAACCTCAGATCAGACACCATTACTTACTCACCTGTCAGGTATATGTCCATATCAGACCTCAGATCAGACCCTACTGCTTACTCACCTGTCAGTTATATGTTTATCAGACTTCAGATGAGACCCTATTGCCTGTCAGTTATATGTCCATATCAGACCTCAGATCAGACCCCATTGCTTACTCATCTGTTAGTATTATGCTTATCAGACTTCAGATCAGAACCCATTACTTACTCACCTGTTAGTTATATGTCCATATCAGACCTCAGATCAGACCCTACTGCTTACTCACCTCTCAGTTATATGTTTATCAGACTTCAGATAAGAACCCATTACTTACTCACCTGTCAGTTATATGTCCATATCAGGCCTCAGATCAGAACCCATTACTTACCACCTGTCAGTTACATGTCTATATAAGACCTCAGATCAAACCCAATTGCCTACTCTCCTGTCAGTTATATGTTTATCAGACCTCAGATCAGTCCCCATTGCTTACTCACCTGTCAGTTATATGTCCATATCAGACCTCAGATCAGACCCTACTGCTTACTCACCTCTCAGCTATATGTTTATCAGATGTCAGATAAGAACCCATTACTTATTCACCTGCCAGTTATATGACCATATCAGACCTCAGATCATAACCCATTACTTACCACCTGTCAGTTATATATCCATATAAGACCTCAGATCAAACCCAATTGCCTACTCACCTGTCAGTTATATGTTTATCAGACTTCAGATCAGAACCCATTACTTACTCACCTGCCAGTTATATGTCCATATCAGACCTCAGATCAGACCATACTGCTTACTCACCTCTCAGTTATATGTTTATCAGACTTCAGATAAGAACCCATTACTTACTCACCTGTCAGTTATATGTCCATATCAGACCTCAGATCAGAACCCATTACTTACCACCTGTCAATTATATGTCCATATAAGACCTCAGATCAAACCCAATTGCCTACTCACCTGTCAGTTATATGTATATCAGACCTCAGATCAGTCCCCATAGCTTACTCACTTGCCAGTTATATGTTCATATCAGACCTCAGATCAGACCCTACTGCTTACTCACCTCTCAGTTATATGTTTATCAGACTTCAGATAAGAACCCATTACTTACTCACCTGTCAGTTATATGTCCATATCAGGCCTCAGATCAGAACCCATTACTTACCACCTGTCAGTTACATGTCTATATAAGACCTCAGATCAAACCCAATTGCCTACTCTCCTGTCAGTTATATGTTTATCAGACCTCAGATCAGTCCCCATTGCTTACTCACCTGTCAGTTATATGTCCATATCAGACCTCAGATCAGACCCTACTGCTTACTCACCTCTCAGCTATATGTTTATCAGATGTCAGATAAGAACCCATTACTTATTCACCTGCCAGTTATATGACCATATCAGACCTCAGATCATAACCCATTACTTACCACCTGTCAGTTATATATCCATATAAGACCTCAGATCAAACCCAATTGCCTACTCACCTGTCAGTTATATGTTTATCAGACTTCAGATCAGAACCCATTACTTACTCACCTGCCAGTTATATGTCCATATCAGACCTCAGATCAGACCATACTGCTTACTCACCTCTCAGTTATATGTTTATCAGACTTCAGATAAGAACCCATTACTTACTCACCTGTCAGTTATATGTCCATATCAGACCTCAGATCAGAACCCATTACTTACTACCTGTCAATTATATGTCCATATAAGACCTCAGATCAAACCCAATTGCCTACTCACCTGTCAGTTATATGTTTATCAGACCTCAGATCAGTTCCCATAGCTTACTCACTTGCCAGTTATATGTTCATATCAGACCTCAGATCAGACCCTATTGCTTACTCACCTGTTAGTTATATGTTTATCAGACCTCAGATCAGACCCTATTTGCTTACTCATCTGTCAGTTAAATGACATATCAGACCTTAGATCAGACCCTATTGCTTACTCACCTGTCAGTTATGTTTATCAGACCTCAGATCAGACCCTATTGCTTACTCATCTGTCTGTTAAATGTCCATATCAGACCTCAGATCAGACCCTATTGCTTACTCACCTTTTACTTATATGTTTATCAGACCTCACATTAGACCCTTTTGGTTACTTACCTTTCAATTATATGTTTATCAGACCTCAGATCAGACCTCATTGTTAACTCACTTGTCAGTTATAAGTCCATATCAGACCTCAGATGAGACCTCATTGCTTACTCACCTGTCAGTTATATGCCCAGATCAGACCCCTTTGGCTGCAGTCTGGTCAGCAATATGCCTATTACCAAATTGGATTAGTGTCAATTGTTTACATCATTTTTATTGAACAAGTCCTAAAAATAATGGGCTGTCCAATTACATACGGAAACCTCGCAACCCTATATATATTCTCCCTTATTTCCTCCTACTCCTGTTTCCTAAGTTATATTGCTTGTACTAGAATTCCCCGCTATGCATTCTCAAACTTCTTTAGTTAAAAGAACATTGTAGTGTAAAAAATAAGAATTCATTATTAGTATTTTATTTGTAAAATAAATGTATTTATTTTACTATTTCTTCAAAAGGGTTAAATACACTGTCAAAGTTGTGCTCCTGTGTTCCTCTAGATGAAGATACAGTTGGTGAGAAAATGAGACTTGACATATCCTTATCAGGGCAAAATTATCTTTAAACGCTTAAGAAGGAGTTAAACACAGGGCCGCCACTAGAAATTTTGGGGCCCCTGACTCAACCATTGATCAGCCCCCCCCCCTCCTTTGATATGTGCAATTTTTGACCAAGTGACTAAAATGTATATGCACTTTATTCTTAATTGTCTATTTAAACTTGGAAATGTTGTAAAGGTAGTAACATACACACACACACACTCATACACTGAAACACACAAACACACTCACACATAAGGATTCACATATCGACACTCTAGCAGACACGCAAAGAAACACACTCAGACACAGAAACCCAAACAGACACTTAGCACTTGTTTACATTGACCTGACAAGTAATGAGGTAAACTACAGTTTTGTAAAAAAAGGAGATTTAGAAAACAAAATATGGAGTTCTGATTATCTTTTTGTAAAGGAAGATGACAACTAAATTATGACAACAGCATGCAGTGGCTGAAAGGAAGGGCCCTGAACTGCCTAAACAATAATTTAAAGGTTAAATGGTGGAGTGGTTACTTCCGGAAAGGTCTTGTTAGTCTCAAAGTCTGTAGAAAGATGTGAATAATTAGTAGTAAGGTCAAAATGTCCTAAAAAGGAACAGACAATGGACACACACACACACAAACTCAAACTTGCACATACACCCAAGGAAACACCGACAGAGACAGCCTCAGAAAACACACAAAGACATATACACACATACACACACAGAGACACCCACAGAAAACACAGAAAGACATACACACACACACACACAGAGACAACCACATGAAAAACACAGAAAGACATACATACACACACCCTCACTGAGACATCCACAGAAAACACACAAAGACATACACACCCTCACAGAGACACCCACAGAAAACACAGACATACATACATACATACATACATACACACAAACACCCTCACAGAAACACCCATAGAAAAAGCTCAAAGACATATGCACACACCCTCACAGACATCCACAGAAAATGCACAAAGACATACACACGGTAACACCCACCCTCACAGAGAGACCCACAGATAAAAAATACATACACATAGAGACACAAACCAAAGCACAAAGACATAAACACATACACCCACAGAAACACTCACAGGAGGAAACATTTATGCACCTTGCATCCCCTAAATCAACAGTGTGTGACATGCATGATAAAAAAAAATGCAGAAATTAAGAGATCACTTTTTAAAGAATCATATTTGTAAATGTGCAAACAAAAATAATTCTGTGAATTCAAAATTGTACATTAATGAGCTGGGTAGATGGCTAGATGAAGAAAAGTACCTTTAAAAGGTTGACATATGTTTGTTTGTTTTTTTCCCATTTTCCTCAACCAAGAGCACCACTTCAAATATAGTGTACAAATGTTCCCATCTGTCAGCTGTACTTATGGATTTTGAAAATGCTGTACTCTATATGGTCTTGGTGGGACCATAAGCTGTGGTACTCATACCATTAGATCTGGTTAAATGCAGGATTTAGGCTTGTTGGTATGTATTTCAAAACTAAGTCAGCTGTAGTGTAAACTGAACCGTTTTAAGTTAACCTGTCTCATTTCAAACACTGAGCAATCTTAGTCTGAGAGTATAAAATTTTATGCAGATGTAAAAATCTTAGATAAAATGCCTCCTTGCATCTGGAAAGTCCTTGCATAAAGGGGCAGTAAACTGGAATGTAATATATATATAAAATGCATATCTGCCAAAAGGGCATCTACCATTTGTGTATTGAGGAGGAAACATTTCTGCATGGTTTTAAATATAGAATTTCTACAGCATTGTCAAATAATCAAAAATACACTGCTGATAAAAAAAATGTGTTTTTATGGACCCCTAGCCCCACCATACAACTACTACCACACTGAAGTTACAATCCAAAATTGCACAAAGAAATAAAAAACATTTGCTAAGTAAGTCCTACCTCCTCTTCAAATGAAAGTGATCTGCCGTCTGATGGCGGCCCTGGTTAAACATATAGTAAAATAAGGGGATTTAAATAAATAAATTACTCTAATGACCTAGAGCATTTTATTTTTACACTAGAACCTCCCAATAATTTTCAGATCTTCCCTCTAACTCGGTAAAAAGGAAAGAGAAGTTTGACAGTACCCAGCACTCACATAACACTATATGTAGCAATGATATGAAAACCGGATTGGTGTCAGGGACTGGTTAATAAAACGTAACTTTTACTATTGATAAGATAAAAATGGTAAAGTGTACCAAGTGTATTACATAGAAGTATAAAGGACATACATTTAAAACTTAGATTAAAAAAGAGATCAGGACTGTGTGTGTGAGACACAATGGCAGAATTACTTCCCAGGGTAATAGTTCAGAAAAACCGTTTCACATAGGGCTCTGTGAATACACAGATTGCTCTCAAACTAATCTATAAAAGGGGATTGACCCCAACAACAATACCTAATCTGAGCAATACTGGTATCTAGAGCAGGAGAGGAGACGGTTTGTAAATAACTGAATAAGTAAGGCAATTGCCTCAATAATAAAGGTCTGAACGTTCCCAGGTATAAACAAATTAACAGGTCTCACACGCACAGACAACGCCTGATGCGCATTTCGCCACTAGCACGGCTTTCTCAGAGGCTAACCAGAGTCAAGACACTGGCCCGGTATTTGTATTTGTCTTTCACCAATAGAAATTGGTTCTGAGCACACACCTCTAGAAACAGCCTATCACAAGAGGTTTGTAGTAATTGGTTTAGGACTAATCACATGATCGTATCTAGGCAACAATGGAAGCCAAATGTCAGACCAGTTACTAGTTACACACGAGATTCTCCTATAATGTATATTTTGCGCTGCATTTTTAGTTCACTTTTAAATTGTTAATTGGTGTATGGAGCATTATATAGTGCGAGTAACCGTTCCATCCTGAAATGCTTTCTGTAACTCGATTGAGAATTTTGGTCATACGAATTTCCAACAACTAGTGTTATCTCAATCAAGCTGGTTACTCCTCATTGGTCAGAAAATAATCCCATCCACCAATAAAATTCTTAAGTGTCCGATATTGGGAAAATCAACGGTTAATACCAATAATATATATTTTCACTCACATATTTCAATACTCATAAAATGAAATTTGTTCTTTAGAGATCCTATGAGGGAAAATATACAGCACCCTGTTAGTGTGGGAAAACGTTCTTCTTGATATATGTTTTTGAAAAACTACTTATGTCTTTCAAGTAAAGATACTCAAAAGAGTGGTGTCAACATAAATAGACATCTTGACTCTCCTTGTTGATCAAAGGTAAAATAAGTTGATGAAGTTACTTTAGTATCCGAATTTATTTATTATATTAGTCCAAAAAATCATGCAGTACATGTATTGATCGAGATAGCGAATGATACTAAAACAGTTATCACAATATTGAGCATTATGGCATACAAATTATGAACGAATAATGTTATCTCAATCATGCTGATTATTCCTTATTGGTCAAAGGATAATCCATCCACCAATCAAATTCGTAAGTATCCGAAATAGAGAAAATCTGCGATTAATACCAATAGTTTATTTTACTTATGTATCTTAATAATTACAGTGTTTGAACAAAATTGTGTATAAAAAACTGTCCCTGTAAGGCAAAGGGTATTTCCATCGTGACCAAGTAAATCTTTTTCAATGCTCATGCAATGAGATTTGTCCTTTAGAGAACATGCAAAGGAAAATATATAGCACTCTGTTAGTGCGGGAAAATGTCTTGATCTATATTTAAAAAAAAAAAAAAAAATTACTCATGTCATTCAAATAAATATATTCAAAGAATGATGTCAACTTAAATAAAAATCTTGACTCTTATTAGAACAATAACTCCTTATGGTCTTCCCTCTAACTCACCTTTTAATACAAGCATAAAATGTCGGCGGAGCCTGGCCGTGCCGGAACATGGCCGCACACAGATAGAGCTCCGGTCTAGACTTTCTATTCCCTCATGCATTAAGACAAGTTTCAACCTCGGAGGAAGTACTAACAGTGGTCAGAAATGTCAGGGAGTGGAGGGATCTCCTCGATGAAGAGATGGAGGGAGTCCTGACTACGGATGTGAGATTTGCGCACGCAGCACACATAACATTTCAGAGGCCGGCACCATCTTGGAGAGTGCAGACACAGAGCTTGGCGGTTATGGCAGGCTTCAAATTCGCTGACCCACAGCCCCAGGTGAGACCTCAGATAAAACAGTAATCTATAACCCCGGATGGGCAGAAAACTGTGAATGGTCTCCCCTGTTTAACCAACGGAGTAGAAGTTAAAGACGAAGTGGATAAGGCCATGTTGTAGCAGGCCTCGGCATCACTAAATCCCAAGTACATTACCGCATACTACGGAATGGCATAAAACATATAGCAGCATACATACGCAACATGTTTTGAATGTTAAGCTATCATTGAACTCCCACAGCAAACCTAGAGCATGTAATTGCTAATAGTGAGAGCCAGTAACCTGCCACAATCAAGGATCCCTATATCACAGAAATGTATACCGCTATCACAGGATCTGTATATCTCAGAAGGGAGAGACATTTAAAATCGCTAGTAACGATAGCCATTGTTCATGGGTCACTAGCACTAGTAGATTGTAATCTGAACCTCTTTTTATATTACAATACATTCCCACACCTGCTTCCTCAGCCATAGTCATTTTAATACACCATCACAGAATAACCTATTTAGACAACATGGTGTCTAAATGAGGTGCAAAGTTGGATAAAAATAGCAAGCACCAACCTGCATTGCCAATATCTGTGAGTATTTTCTTTAGCCACAGTGAGACTCATACCTCAGAACAGAAAGAAACTGCAGGATCTGTTCCCTGCGAACAAGAAGCAGCGCTGTCGCAGTCTATTCCGTTTGATCTGATGCCCCAATTAAAGACAGATGTAGCAAACCTCCCTTCCAAATCAGACTTTGACTCTCTAAAACTTTTAATTAAGTCTGAACTGGCAACAATAAGAAAATAAATAACAGATATAGGCTCTCGAGTTGAAGATTTAGAAGAGACACAAGAAACATTAAACTATCTGACAGACTCCATAGTGACCCAGACTAACATACATGAAACAAAATTCTCTGCTCTCCAAGATAAACTAGACAATCTAGATAACAGAAACCGCAGAAATAACTTAAGGATCCATGGAATTCCTGAAAAAATCAACAACGCCGACTTAGAAAATTATATTCAAGACTTATTTTGACACTTGAAAAAAGACCTACAAGCCACAGGAGTAGAACTGGATAGAGTACATAGAGCACTCAGACCCCCTCCACCGGAATCCGCTCCTCCACGAGACGTGATCTTACAATTCCTTAGGTACAAGGACAAAGAATAAATATTGACATTACCCTGCCAATTAAAAGCAATATTGTATCTAGATCACAGCTTACAAATATACCTGGACTTAAGTCCCAACACCTTGCAAAGAAGGAAGGAGGTTGCTTTTATCACCAGAGTATTAAGAGACAAAAATATAAGATATAGATGGGGATATCCCTTAAGCTTGATGGTCACTCACGAAGGTACCACCATCACTTACAAAGAACCACATGATATAGAGACAATCTCCAAAAGACTTGTCAGTACGTTCAACATACCATCAGATTTCAATTCTCAGAGGAGCAGGGGCGATGGTGAAGCTTTGGACCAACACAGAGGAAACCACAGTGGCAGGTGGCTACAGCTAACAAGCGCAGAAAGGACAAACACAAAGCTAGCTGCCACCAAAGATACAATAGTTTCTACCGCACAAGAGATAAGAAGCAGACACATGCATGGGGGAGATTGTTCTAGATATATGGCTCCAAAGTTACTGAGCAAATAAACAAATAAGAAATTGATGTTTGCTAGGCATTTGCTGACTAGCGTTTGTAGAGTAATATCAGATATCTCTACACTTATGCGCCATTTGCAGTATGCTTAGTATAACTCTCCACTAGAGATTGAATTAAAATCATAAAGGAGGGAAATAGCATTGTTTAGCATTCCCCTTAAGCATTAGCTATAGTGATGTGGTTAGAGGAAGCTGCACTCCATGTTATGTAGCTCACAATACAATTAAGGTAAGAGGAATGGGTTCACACATGCTGCTCCACACATTTACAATCCTATGGCAGTCATAGATAAACTACTGGGAATAAATATCCTCACAGTAAACGCAACAGGTTTAAATAGCTAACTTAAAAGGAACATAGCCATCAGAGACTTTAAAAGAACGGGTGACGTCATCTTCCTTCGACGCATTTCAAAACGTTTAGGTATAAATTCTGGGACTCATTTTATGCCTCCAACATCGTAAAAAAAAGCGGAGTAGGGCTTTTAATAAAGAAAGGTATCCCCTTTCAAGTCCATAAACAAGTAAAAGACAAACAAGTGAGATTCCTAATAATAGTAGGCAACCTATTTCACAAACAAACAACACTTGTTAATGCATATGCCCCGAACACAGCACAAGATACCTTTTTTAAAACATTAACCAACGCTATCCTAGATGTGGCACGGGGTACCCTAATAGTATGCAGGGATCTTAATTGTACTTGAGACCCAATATTAGATAACTCCTCAGGGACATCATCTACTCCACATAAAATAATACATAAACTTAAACTATGCCTCAGAGATCTTGCCCTACATGACGTTTGGAGGGTATTACACAAATCCGAGAAGGATTGTACTTTTTACTCCCATCCGCACGTTAGATATGCTAGGATTGACTACATTTTGAACGATGTTACCACCCTATCGCTAGTTGAAAGCTGCACAATATTCCCAACGTCCTGGACAGATCATTCAATGGTAGGATGTTATTTGCACTGCGACATTAGACATAGATCAAATTATGTGTGGAGACTAGATGAAAGTCTACTAGACGACCCAATATATGCACAAAAAATAGAAGAATCTTTACAAAGTTACTTTCGGTTTAACTCAAACTTTGAAACGGATATTTATTTATTTATTTATAATAAAATACAAAAACAATAATAATACACAATAGATGCAAACATTTAACATATAACTGGTAGGAAATATTTAATCAACCATGACAGGCACATTCTGGGTTTTTTTGTTTTTTTTTTATTTTAAATTTTTTTTTTTTTTTTCCAACAAGCTTTATTTCAGATCCAAAGAAAGGTGTACAGAGTTTACATGAGCCGTATCAACAAACCAGCTTGCAACGAGACATATAAAAGACGATTACAGAATAAACTGAGGAACTCTTAATCATAGTCCTCTACGTTCAAGTCAGCAAAGCCTTGATGCAGTACACCATTAAATTTCGATGAGTTCAAAAGTCTGCTGGTGTTTTTCATTTAAACAAAATAACAGTAAATTATGGTGATTAGCCAAACGAAAAATCAAAGAAGAAAGAGAAAAGAGAGGAGTAGAGAAACAAAAAGAGAAAAAAAAAAAAGAAGAGAAAAAAGAAACTTCAAACATTGCTGCGTAGCGGGAGGCTCACACCAGATAAGATTGCGTCAATTATTGAACAACAGTTTTTGCAGGAAAATCTATCCAGGAAGGCTTTTGCCCAATATGCAGAACAAATATAACTATCACTATCATTGTCAGGGACTTTATTGCACCTTGGCTAATGATCAAATATATTAATGTGTACCTCCTCGTCAACTCGCAGGTCGTCTCATAAATTATAATATATCCCTCTCCCTATAGCGATCCCCATTCCCAGGGCTCTTACGTCACAGGCCTGGGTGTTATAGTGGATAAGTTCCAATAAGTCCCCCCCCCCCCTCCGTCTGTGTGGGCATACGTAACTTTTGAGCTTACGTCAGAGTAGGTGTTATTACTGGGTCGGAGGGTTGGGGTAGTGGCTCAACGTCTGAGTGGGTATAGGTCTCCCAGTAAAACAGTATAGAGCAGTAGAAATCTAGTCTGTTGGTTTTGTGATAGTGGAATTTTTCTAGGGTTAATAGATGCGTGACATTGCGCCTCCACTCGGGCATAGAGGGTATGACGCATTGTTTCCATAGTCTGGGGATTAATTGCTTAGCACTGCTAAGCATGATGTAAAGCAGAACAGTTTTGTATCTGCATTTAATCCTGGGTGGTTTATTAAATAACATTGTCCAGGGGTCCATGGGAATAGATTGTGTGAGAACTTTTTGAATCTCCCCATGAACGTCCTTCCAGAACGGTTGGAGCAGAGGGCAATCCCACCAAATATGACTAAGAGTACCGGGATATTTACAGCCTCTCCAGCAAAGGGGGTCAGCTTGTGGATAAATCTTAGCTAGCCTGCTGGGGTATAAGTACCACCTCCCTAATAGTTTCATATTGGTTTCTGTGATGCTCATTGATGAGGGTGCTTTACCCATTTGTTGGAATATAACCTCCCAAGTTTTTGGCGGGACAGACTGACCCAACTCTGCTTCCCAGGCTTTGGTGTAGGACGATAGACTCTTAGAGTGATTTGCGAGTAAAATTTTATACGTTGCAGAGAGTATGCCCCTTGACATTTGTGGGGACCAGCAGAGTGCCTCAAAAGGAGTTAAACTGCGGACAAGGTTAGACTTGTTTTTATGGCTTGAGAGGAAGTGGGAGAGTTGGAGGTACTCCAGCCAACTAGCAAAGAAAGGTATACCCCTATCTGCTATCGCAGCTTTAGACAATATAGTTCCACTCTCTATAACCTGACAGCAAGGAAGGCCAGTTGAAATCATGTAAGAATACCCTATCCAGCTGTGTTTCAATGGTGGGAAATCATCATTATGAAGTAGGGGAGTCAGTGGGAAGGGGATTGATGAAATCCCCCTCTGATGGTTAATTAGGCTATCCCATGTAGAGAGCGTGTCTGACACTAGGGTAGGGGAGAGTGGTGATCTATTTCTATGGTGTCTGGGGATCCAGCAAAGCGCCCCCAAGCTTTCAATACCCTCTAAATCATGTTCAAGTTTCACCCATTCCTTATCTTTTAGATTTTTACACCAGTCTACTATTCTAGTCATTTGCGCTGCTTGGTGATAGTATAGGAGGTTGGGTACTCCCAGGCCCCCTCTGTCTCTATTTCTATAAAGTATGGACTTAGACATTCTGGGGTGCTTGTGTGCCCAAGTGAAATCATTCACAAGTGCCTGTGCGGCTCTTATATATTGGAGGGGTAGTTGTATGGGAACAGTTTGAAATAGGTAAAGAAAGCGGGGTATTTTTAATTTTTTATTGAGGAAAGATAAATTTATACATGTCATGTATAGAAAGCATTGCAGCAAACAACTAATGCGCAGCATATCATATAGAGAAAATAATACATTAGTCATCTATTGCACAGAAGTAGTGAAAGTCCTAATTTTTTTTGACCCCATAAAACATAAATGCAGGTCACTCTTGGACCCTGACTGTTAGCTTATTAAAAGTCCAGGGGGTCATATTAGAAACAAAGAATTAAAAGAAAAACAAAAAATAAGAAAATGTAACACACACAAAGAGTTAAGTATTCAAAAAGAGGTGGCGTGGAATGATCCATCCCGCATCAATCTGGAGAAGAATATTATTAGCATATTCTATAGCTTATCATTATACAAAATAACATAGCCCCAATCATGAGGAGAAAATTACTGCTCATTATGTACCAGATCTGGGAGTTAAAATTGTGATGGATGCACAAAAACTTAGCAACCTCATTGTCAGCAGCATGTTTGGGTTATGTGTGGTCCACAAGTAAAATATGAGAGTACATTTTACAGTCTACATACATTTTATCCGATTCTATTTACATTGAAGCCCACAGCACATTATAAAATGCAAGTTATAACCTGCTTCGCCCGGTGCCCCGGCCGCTGGCCACCAAGCTAATGTATGACATGACAATCTGTGGGTATATACTGTGTTGTCCTGGGATACTATGTTATTGCCTATTATGTTCCCCCAGGGACCCCCCCGTATTCCCAACAGGAACTGAGACAAGCAGAGTGTTATTATGATATTGATTGGAAAGCAGCATCACAATAATATTAATAGGTGTACTGGAGTACTGTTATCATAAGACAATGTCTTGTGGAGCCCAACAGTGTGGAGAGGTTGCTAATCACAACATACAACAGACCCAAACTTATTAACATACAAATAACTGAAACACATATAACAAAATAACTAGATTAGGGACCGACATTTTGCCAGTTAACATTCTGTGTTATAATATGCCCCCAGTCTCCGTTTACCCATTTGGGATTACTCCAGCGATATTATGTGAGTCTTTGAGCAGGGTATTAGTAGGATGTTTCCGCAGAAGCAAAGAAGTTCTATTTGTAATCACCGGATCAAATGGCAATTGTAAAGTGTCCGGCTTTGCTTGGGCTGGTTCTGGAAACAAACGTTGTAGGTCAGTGGTGCCCAATATGGCTGCCCATGTGGATAGAAGTTTCAACTCAGCCACTGCCTCCTGGAGGTCCTTCCCGGCACCTCCTCCATCTACCGCAAGTAAGTTGTGCGCCTTCTTCCACTGAGGATAGATAGACCTGCCGGTGGATCCAGAATCTCATAGCTAGTTGGGCTTGTTTGCTCCGGAGCTGCTGCGTGTGAACCATCTGTCATCTTTACTGCTGACCTGGCCCGCTGGGATTCGCGGGGTAAAATGGCTGCTGAGGGCCCTTATTGTTTGCATATCTTAGCGGGGACAGGGTTTGCAGCGTTATCGGTTGGTGCAAGAGTAAGGAGCTTCATAAGATTGTCAAACGGAGCCTTATCAATTAATTGTTGCACAGTAGTTCAAACTTGCGCCATCGTGCTGGAAGGCTTTCGTGTGCTGTTGTCTCTCCCATAGCGGCCATCTTGTCCATGCAGTATTAGGCACCGTAAGCCTGTTTTACTCTGTGTTCGGAAGAAAGGGTTATATACGTCCACAAATGGGTAGCTTCTTGTAACTCAGTGTGTTATCGGAAAGATAAAGTCAGTAGGGCAGATACCTTCTGCCTGCACTGGTTACCCAGAGGAGCCGGGGGGGTCGTTACCTATTAACAGGCCGCCGCCCTAGGTCTTGCTCGTCCAAAATAAAGCTCTAATATCATAGAAACAACAAACCAATGATATGTTATGATCACTGCTGCTTCAGTGACTCCTTTATAATAAGATGTCTAGGTGTTATAGTTGTTAAAGGCTCCTAAATCGGCGGATTATAGAAATTTCCTTCAGAGCTAAAAGTGAATGCGTCCTGTCAGGAACGCTGCTTGGACACGCCCCCCAGGCACATTCTGTTTTGAGATATGTAGAGAGGGATCTCGTAAAGGATATTAGGCTTGGGGAAGTTTTTAAAGTGTGAGGGAGGTCATTCCATAATTGTGGTGCTCTGTAGGAAAAGGAGGATCGAGCTGCTTTCTTCTTGTATTGAGGCAAGCTAAATAACGTGCTGTTATTGGATCGGAGGTTATAGGAGGTGGGAATAGCAGGGCAGAGCATTCTGCTCAGGTAGGGTGGGAGCTTCCCAGAAAGGCTCTTAAACACAAGGCAGGAAAGATGGAGGGTGCGTCTGGATTTCAGTGACAGCCAGTTTAGTTCTTTTAGCATGTCACAATGATGGGTTCTGTAGTTACATTGTAGCACAAAGCGGCAGAACAAGTTATACAACGTATTAAGTTTATTAAGATGAGTTTGTGGTGCAGGTGCATATACTATGTCCCCATAATCCATGATAGGCATCAACATTTGCTGTACAATCTTTTCCTTTACTGTAGGGCTGAGGCAGGATTTGTTTCTGTACAGGGCACCTAGTTTTGGATAAAGTTTAGATGCAAGTTTTTCTATGTGGAGGCCAAAAGATAGATTGGGGTCTAACAACATACCCAAGTATTTAAAAGAGTGGACTGCGGTCAGTGTGCAATTGGATTTTGTTTTGATGCGAAGATGGGAATTTTGTAATTTGTGTAATTTAGGTCCCGTTCCAAAGATCATTGTCACAGTTTTGTCAGTGTTTAGGAAGAGTTTGTTTTTTGAGATCCACTTTTCTACCTCTGTGAACTGGCCTTGGAGCACTGCTTCAAGCTCCGACAGATCGGCATTATTTGCACAGATTACTGTGTCATCTGAGTACATGTGTACAGTTGAGGATTTGCAGACATTAGGTAGATCATTTATAAATAATGTGAATAGTAGGGGGCCGAGAATGGAACCTTGGGGTACACCACACGTGACTGGGAGAGGGAGTCGCTGTCAGAAATGGAGACATATTGTGATCGATCCGATACATATGATCGAAACCAGGTTAACGGACGATCAGCAATACCAGAGTTTTTTAGTTTGAGCAGTAGTATGTCATGGTCTACTGTGTCAAATGCCTTTGCAGAATCAAGGAAAATAGCTCCAGTTAGGTCTCCTTGTTCCATGCCAGTTTGGATGTCGTTGCAAACTTTTAGAAGGGCAGTTGTAGTGGAGTGATTCGGGCAAAAACCTGATTGATCAGGGGTCAGATAGTTAGATTGTTGGTAATACTCACATAATTGCGTATGGACGCATTTTTCTAAGATTTTTGACAATACTGAAAGCAAAGATATAGGGCGATAATTAGAAACCAAGGTTAACTCCCCACTTTTATGGATAGGCACTACTCTTGCAGTTTTCCAAAGTTTGGGTATGTATCCAGACACCAAGGATTCGTTAATTAGGGTTGTGACCAGTTTAGCAGTTGCCGGCGCACTGAGCTTCAACAGCATTGCTGGGATTTGATCAGGTCCAGACTGGTTTTTCATTTTTAGATTATTAAGGTGTTTCTTAATGACATTGATGGGTACAGGTCTAAAATTGAACTTCTCTATATTGGGTCTTTGCTGATTTAGTGGGGCCTGATCCACATTTGTAGTTTCAGGATGCATGTCATTTATTAGTTTGTCAATCAGGGTGGTGGAGCATCTGACAAAATAACTATTAAAGGCAGACCTGGGGTGCTCATAAAGCTGTCATTAGGGGGGAGCTAATGAGCATAAAGTCACATAATTTAAAACAGCAAAGAGCCTATTTTAACACATTTTAAATAATATAAAAGATCTAGAGAGAGAACATAAGAGGGACCATTCGGACTTAAATGGGCTGGCCAAACTGAAGGACTGTAAAGGGAAACAAAGCAATAATCGTCAGGGAATGTAAAGCCTCTGCACTCAAACTTAAACAACAGAATTATGAAGGGAACAATAAATGTAGTAGGTTTTTTGCTAGAAGGCTGAAGCGCAAAACAAATAAAACATACATCCTAAGAGTCTCTGACTCAAAAGGAAAAGAAAGGACCTCCTCTGAACATATAGCTGAAGCTTTTCGAGCATACTACGAAAATCTATATAATCTGAAGGAACACCCTACAGAAAGTATTAGTATATTCTTAGACAAATTAGATTTACCTCACATAGAAGAGTCAGACAGGGTACACCTTGAGGAGCCCTTTACAGAAAACGAATTAAAGAGGATAATTAAAGATCTCCCCTCTGAGAAATCCCCAGGCCCGAACGGGTTCACCACATATTATAAAAAATATATAGATATTCTTACAAAACATTTACTAAAATTATACCAGTCTATTTCGGACAACACACCGTTCCAAGATGAAATTCTAGCTGCACATATAGTAGTACTTTTAAAACTGAGTAAAACCACAGACAAAGTGGAAAATTTTAGGCCCATAACATTGCTTAACAATGACATAAAAATTTACACAAAACTATTAGCTACAAGATTAAATACCATTATACCAAAAATAATCTCAAAAGACCAGGTAGGGTTTATGGTTATAGGGACAACACCGTGAGAGCCATTGATTTGATAGAATACGCAGTTTCACATGATGTTCCCCTAGTTATGATCTCCACGGACGCAGATAAAGTGTTTGACCGCATTCGCTGGAGATTTCTGGGAACTGTGCTAGAGAAGTTTGGATTGGGGACCTCATTCATATAAAAAAAAATTTGCATTATATAGCTCCCCATCAGCTCAAGTCAGAGTCAATGGTATTCTATCTCAACCTTTCCTAATTCACAACGGAACGAGGCAGGGGTGTCCCCTGTCTCCTCTGCTATTCGCATTTGTGCAGTAGAAGCACTAGCCTCAACAATCAGAGCCAATCCAGATATCAGCAGAATAAAGATTAGAGAAACTGACTATAAAATCATGCTTTACGCAGATGGTATCTTATTTACCCTTACAAACCCAATTTCCTCAATCCCCATAACATTGAAAAGCCTAGAAGAGTTTCAACAGGCATCAAATTTCTTAATAATTCAAAATTGGAGATACTTAACATCTCTGCTTCTCCAGCACAGTTAATCCAAAAAAAAGTGGTATGTCCCTTTAAATGGCAAAAAAAATATTTAAAATACTTAGGGGTCTACCTAACTAACAGTACACAAGACTTATTTCAGGTTAATTATATTCCACTACAAAAGCGAATAATAGCAGATCTGTCATCTTGGAGATCACTGCACACAACTTGGATAGGAAGAATAAACATCTTTAAAATGAATGTCTTACCACGCATATTATACATCCTACAGGCTCTACCCATCCCTCTCCCTTATAATTTGTTGCCATCATTATAATCATATATAGTTTATATGGGACAAAAAAATGCTAGAATAAATAAAAATATCATGTGTATCCTATGCAGAGTGGGGGTGTGGGGGTCCCTGACCTGTTAAAATACAGACAAGCCATATTTCTACAACGTATACTTGATTGGTTCTATAACTATCAAAATACGATTTGAGTACAAATAAAGCATCAATTGGCCAATATTAGCAATTTGGAATCCCTTACCGCAAATCAACTTACGCAATTTGCGTATAATCTTTTTTTAAATGGGACTTACATTGCGTTGGTATTACAAGTATTTTTTTTTTGGCCAAAAAGTGAGCAGTACACCCTATCCCGTCAAGATTGGTAACACATTCTAAAGTCAGTAGTTATGAGTTTTACACTACAAAGCACTCCCGCATCGCAAACACTCCCGCATCGCAAACACTCTCGCATCGCAAACACTAAAATAAAATTATTAACCCCTAATCTGCCGCTCCCGACATCGCCGCCACTAGAATAAACATATTAACCCCTACACCGCTGCACTCCCACCTTGCAAACACTAGTTAAATATTATTAACCCCTAATCTGCCGCCCGTAACATCGCAGCCACCTACCTACATTTATTAACCCCTAATCTGCCGTCCCCAATGTTGCCGCCACTATACTAAATTTATTAACCCCTAAACCTAAGTCTAACCCTAACCCTAACACCCCCTAACTTAAATATATTTTAAATAAATCTAAATACAAATTACTATCATTAACTAAATAATTCCTATTTAAAACTAAATACTTACCTATAAAATAAACCCTAAGATAGCTACAATATAACTAATAGTTACATTGTATCTAGCTTAGGGTTTATTTTTATTTTTCAGGCAAATTTGTATTTATTTTAACTAGGTAGAATAGTTATTAAATAGTTATTAACTATTTACTAACTACCTAGCTAAAATAAATACAAATTAACCTGTAAAATAAAACCTAACCTAAGTTACACTAACACCTAATACTACACTACAATTAAATAAATTACCTAAATTAAATACAATAAAATAAATTAAATACAATTAGCTAAATTACAGAAAATAAAAAACAAATTACAAGATTTTAAACTAATTACACCAAATCTAATAGCCCTATCAAAATAAAAAAGCCCCCACAAAATAAAAAAAAACCTAGCCTAAACTAAACTACCAATAGCCCTTAAAAGGGCCTTTTGCAGGGCATTGCCCCAAATAAATCAGCTCTTTAACCTGAAAAAAAATTCAAACAATCCCCCCAACAGTCAAACCCACCACCCACACAACAAACCCCCCAAATAAAACCCTAACTAAAAAACCTAAGCTCCCCATTGCCCTGAAAAGGGCATTTGGATGGGCATTGCCCTTAAAAGGGAATGTAGCCCTATTGGAGCCCAAAGTCCTAACCTAAAAATAAAACCCACCCAATAAACCCTTAAAAAAACTAACACTAACCCCCTGAAAATCCACTTACAGTTTTGAAGATCCGACATCCATCCTCAACGAAGCCGGGAGAAGTCTCCATCCAAGCTGGGAGAAGTGGCCCTCCAGACGGGCAGAAGTCTTCATCCAGACGGCATCTTCTATCTTCATCCATCCAGCGGGGAGCAGGTCCATTTTCAAGACATCTGACGCGGAGCATCCTCTTCTTTCCGACGACTAACGACGAATGAAGGTTCCTTTAAATGACGTCACCCAAGATGGCGTCCCTTAGATACCGATTGGCTGATAGAATTCTATCAGCCAATCGGAATTAAGGTTGAAAAAATCCTATTGGCTGATGCAATCAGCCAATAGGATTGAACTTCAATCCTATTGGCTGATCCAATCAGCCAATAGGATTGAGCTTGCATTCTATTGGCTGATTGGAACAGCCAATAGAATGCGAGTTCAATCCTATTGGCTGATTCTATCTATTCTATCTATCAATCGGAATCTAAGGGACACCATCTTGGATGACGTCACTTAAAGGAACCTTTATTCATTGGATAGTCGTCGGCAGAAGAGGATGCTCCGCGCCGGATGTCTTGAAGATGGACCTGCTCCGCGCCGGATGGATGAAGATAGAAGATGCCGTCTGGATGAAGACTTCTGCCCGTCTGGAGGACCGCTTCTCCCGGCTTGGATGAAGGCTTCTCCCGGCTTCATTGAGGACTTCTTGCCGCTTCAATGAGGACTTCTCCCGGCTTCATTGAGGATGGATGTCGGATCTTCAAAACTGTAAGTGGATCTTCAGGGGGTTAGTGTTAGGTTTCTTTAAGGGTTTATTGGGTGGGTTTTATCTTTAGGTTAGGGCTTTGGGCTGCAATAGAGCTAAATGCCCTTTTAAGGGCAATGCCCATCCAAATGCCCTTTTCAGGGCAATGGGGAGCTTAGGTTTTTTTAGTTAGGGTTTTATTTGGGGGGTTGGTTGTGTGGTTGGTGGGTTTTACTGTTGGGGGGGTTGTTTGTATTTTTTTTTTCAGGTAAAAGAGCTGATATCTTTGGGGTAATGCCCCGCAAAAGGCCCTTTTAAGGGCTATTGGTAGTTTAGTTTAGGCTAGGTTTTTTTTTATTTTGGGGGGGCTTTTTTTATTTTGATAGGGTTATTAGATTAGGTGTAATTAGTTTAAATATCCTGTAATTTGTTTTTTATTTTCTGTAATTTAGTGGGGGTTTTTTTTAAATTTTATTTAATTTAGGTAATTTATTTAATTGTAGTGTAAGGTTAGGTGTTAGTGTAACTCAGGATAGGTTTTATTTTACAGGTAAAATTTGTATTTATTTTAGCTAGGTAGTTAGTAAATAGTTAATAACTATTTAGTAACTATTCTACCTAGTTAAAATAAATACAAACTTGCCTGTAAAATAAAAAATAAACCCTAAGCTAGCTACAATGTAACTATTAGTTATATTGTAGCTAGCTTAGGGTTTATTTTATAGGTAAGTATTTAGTTTTGAATAGGAATTATTTAGTTATTAATAGTAGGTTTTATTTAGATTTATTTTAATTATATTTAAGTTAGGGGGTGTTAGTGTTAGGGTTAGACTTAGGTTTAGGGGTTAATAAATGGGTTGATAAATATAATGTAGGTGTCGGCGATGTTGGGGGCAGCAGATTAGGGGTTAATAAGTATAATGTAGGTGGTGGCGATGTTAGGGGCATCAGATTAGGGGTTAATAAGTATAATGTAGGTGGTGGCGATGTTAGGGGCATCAGATTAGGGGTTAATAATATTTAACTAATGTTTGTGATGCGGGAGTGCAGCGATTTAGGGGTTAATATGTTTATTATAGTGGCAGCGATGTCCGGAGCGGCAGATTAGGGATTAATAAGTATAATTTAGGTGTCGGTGATGTTGGGGGCGGCAGATTAGGGGTTAATAAGTGTAAGATTAGGGGTGTCTAGACTCGGGGTTCATGTTAGGGTGTTAGGTGTAAACAAAAATTTAGTTCCCCCATAGGAATCAATGGGGCTGCGTTACTGAGCTAAACGCTGCTTTTTTGCAGGTGTTAGACTTTTTCTTAGCCGGCTCTCCCCATTGATGTCTATGGGGAAATCGTGCACGAGCACGTACAACCAGCTCACAGCTGACTTAAGCAGCGCTGGTATTGGAGTGTGGTATGGAGCACAATTTTGCTCTACGCTCACTTCTTGCCTTTTAATGCCGGGTTTATAAAAACCTGTAATACCAGCGCTGTATGTAAGTGAGCGGTGAGAATAAAGTGCAAGTTAGCAACACAACCCTCTTACGGCAAAACTCGTAATCTAACCGAGATAGGAAAAATCGAATCAGGTCTTTAACGTCATTTGAGAGCCTGTGTATAGCTAAAATCCCGGTACAACATTCCTTATCCCTCATATATAAAATATTACAACATCCATCTCCGGGATATGTTCCATATTACCTGGAAAGATGGAACAGTGAGTTAAACACAGACATCACTCAGGTGGAGGCAAGGGGAATTTTTCATAATATTATGAAATCATCCATATCAGCAAAGTTGCTAGAACTCAATCTAAAAATCCTGCACAGGTGGTACAGGACCTCTGTAAGAATCCAAAAGCTATTCCACACACATAGTAACAAATGCTGGAGATGTGGCACTGAAATAGGGACAATGACCCATATATAGTGGGCCTGTACTAGAATCACATCTTTTTGGGAGGATGTAGCAGTAGAATCTTCTAAAGTGTTGGGAAGGCCATTACAGATGGACCCATGCCTATGGCTATTTCACAGAACACCTAGAAAATTGAATACGGCACAAAAGAAAAATTTTAACATTTTAAGTAACAGTATGAAATCGCTTTTGGCTCAGAAATGGAAATCCCTGGATGTCCCAGATATTGCACAATAGGTTCATAACTGCAATGAAATATTACGGTTAGAAGAGTATCACTACCTAAAATTAAAATGTTTAAATCTTTATTCTCAGGTACAATCTTTATGGCACGCAAATATAGCACAGAGATTTCCCAAACAACACTAATTTAACTATAGTAACACCACGTAGGTGAGGAAGTGGGGTCATAATCACATAACACGTGTCTGGGGGGTATTTGGTGAAACGGTGGAGTAATAGGAATGTGTTAGTTACTGATTAAGATTACACTTAGAATTTGTGTTGAACTTCCCTTCCTCTTCTGAAAATGACATGTCCAGCCTGTTTTGGTTTTTTTATTATGTTATTTAATCAAATGTAAAAACAAGTCCAGAATTAATAACTTGTTAGCCCATATTTTTGTACTATCAATATGCTTGCTTTATTTTTGTATAAGGCTTTCAGATGATGTTGATGTTAATAAGCTGGATGATCAATAAAAATATAAAAAAAAAAAAAAGCATAAAATGTCACTCAACATCTAGCAACATTCACCACATATGCTGTCTTCTCGTTAAATTGTGTCCCAATCATTTTCATTTGCACCTGTATCACACACTCTTTCACTTTCTTTGGACTGTAAGATGCTTTACATGTATTAGTATTATCCTTGTTTTAAAGGGACATTAAAGTGCAAGTATTCTAGTGTGTTATACACAAGCAATATTCAATAATCAAAGGATGTGTGTGTTTAACCCTTGCAAGTTGTTAAACACAAAGGTAAAGTCAGCACCCGAGAATTGCTACCGACTACTGGTCCATTGCTGAACACATCTGGTGAGCCAATGAAAAGGAGGCATATGTGCATAGACATCATTCACCAGCTAGATCCCAGCAGTGCTTTGTTGCTCCTGACACTACCTAGATATGCTTTTTCACAAACAATACCAACGGAACAAAATACTTTTGATAATAAAAGTAAATTGAAGAGCCTCTTAAAATGGCATACGCTATCTAAATCATGCAAGTTTAATTTTGAGTTTCATGGACCTCTATTTCCCCTATTCATGCTGATTGCATTTATTATATTCAGCACATACCCTAAATTAAAAACACACAGACCTAGGATCTAGATCACACAATTTTCGCCAGTATTTCCACCTAGTGTCAAAGGGACATTGTACGCTCGATTTTTCTTTGCATAAATGTTTTGTCAATGATCCATTTATACAGCCCATCTGGGAGTGTTTTTGTAACAATGTATAGTTTTGCTGATTTTTAAATAGCATTGTGCTGATTTTCAGACTCCTAACCAAGCCCCAAAGTTTTAGATGTATACTGATGTCTACAGACTCCTGGTTGTATAATGGGTCTTTTCATATGCAGGGGAGAGGGTCTGTTCATCCTGCTGTACCAGCGCCTTTCACTGAGTGTCCCAGCCTAACCTTATGAACAGTGCTAAACTGGGAGCTTCTAAGTAAGTTTTTAAACGGTTTTATAGTGGATTTTTATATCAGTATCTGTGCATAGTCTTCTTTATAGTTGTGTCTATTACATGCAGCTATATGAAAATTGCTGTATACTGTCCCTTTAAAGACATTCCGCACACATTTTTATTTTCAAACTGATACAATTGTTGGTGGAATAGAGAGTGAGGTGATAAGGGTCAGTCATACATTTTTTACGAAGTTGCTTTTGGTCCCCTATGTATTTCAGTAGAAACCACTTCCATCTTTAATGACACCACATGACGCACATGGCAATGACAGTGAATACTGAAAAGCACCAGGTAAAACACAGGGGGCCAGCAGCTAACTGTAATGCCTTGGATGCCCAAAAAAAAGGCCTTCAGCCCATTGCATAGTAGAGTTGCATCCCGTTCTGGCCGCAGAATGATTGAGAAAAATATGCAATTCATTAAATTCCCTGGATAGTAGGTTTCAAAAATAATATTAAAGTATTTTTTTTTTAAATACGAAATTATGTTGCAAATAATCTGCATGCAAAATAAATGTTACAATCTTTAAAATTGATCTATTTAGCGTATTCCCTTTGTTGTGGCCAAATATGGAAGAAATATAAACAAACTCCTACACTGACCTGACTGAGCAAATCAATTTGTAGAACGCTACGGGGTTAAAGTTCTAAACCATGCAGATTACACTCCAACTTTGGGCAGTGGAAAAACATTCCCAAAAGAAATCAGAGAAAAGAAATAAACAACATATATATAATGAAAGTAAATTGTACAGGGGTTTTTTTATAATGCGTAAATAAAAATGTTATATGGCAATTATACGTCAAGTTTAAGTTATAAATCTGAACAATAAAGTGATATCCAGGACTTTTAAGTTTCTACTTGTGCTTCAATGAAGACTGCTGTTGTTATCACCAGGTAGTAAAATTTACAACTGTGATAGCACCTGGGCCTCAAATTATGTAGAACCTTCTGGAATAGTAGTCATATGCTCTATAAAGTTATATTGACATAGATTCAATCAAATCTATTAAATTAAAACATAATTTATGCTTACCAGATAAATTCCTTTCCTTCCGGATAGGGAGAGTCCACGGCTTCATTCCTTACTGTTGGGAAATACAACACCTGGCCACCAGGAGGAGGCAAGGACACCCCAGCCAAAGGCTTAAATACCCCTTCCACTTCCTCATTACCCCAGTCATTCTGCTGAGGTAACAAGGAAAAGTAGGAGAAACATTAGGATATAAATGGCAGAACATCTTATTTACCTGAGTACTCACAGCTGATTTATTAAATGTTGTATTTTATCCTGTATGTTTTGTTTGTTCTGGTTTTAGTTACTATATTTTGTTTGTATTATATATCTGAAGGCCAAAGCCTTAGAATTTGCAGTTGAAAGTTGTATTATCTGTAGGAAGCAGTCTGTCATTCTTAGGCTTAAGAAACAAATGATACATGGACCTTAAGAAACCGTAGACATAATATGTTGCTTTGGACATTCGCCAGGATGTTTTGACTAAAACTCACAAGGACTGCCTACATGCCTTTTTTGAGGGCTGGGAGTATATCTGAATCTATCCAGCCTTGAATTGATGGTAGTCACAGCTTTCTAATTTGATTTCTCTTGTAACTGTTGCTTTCAATTGACCTATTGTTATGTATAAAATAATAAAATAAAATATATATAAAAAAAAAAAATGGCAGAAGAATAAAATAAATACTAGGGGACCGCCCATAGACAAGAAAAAACAGGCGGGGACCGTGGACTCTCCCTATCCGGAAGGAAAGTAATTTATCTCATAAGAATAAATTATATTTTCCTTCCTAAAATAGGGAGAGTCCACAGCTTAAATCCTTACTGTTGGGAAAACTATACACAAGCTCCAGAGGACACTGAATGAATAACGGGAGGGAACAAAAAGGAAGATGCAGACCCTATTCTGAGGGCATCACAGCCTCCAAAAATATTTTGAAAAAGTATGTAAGGAGGACCAGGTAGCCGCCTTACAAATCTGATCCATAGTGGCCTCGTTCCTAAAGGCCCAAGAGGAAGCCACTGCTCTATTGGAAAGAGCCGTTATCCTTTTCAGGAGGACGATGTCCCGCTGTCTTGTAAGCTAAGCGGATGACACTCCTTAACCAAAAAGATAGGGAAGTCGAAGTAGCCTTCTGCCCCTTATGCTTCCCCGAATAGACAACAAACAAAGAGGAAGATTGTCAAAACTCCTTAGTAGCCTGAAGATAGAGAACTTCAAGGTGCGAACCACATCCAAATTGTGAAGTAAGCATTCCTTCGATGAAGAAGGATTAGGACACAAGGAAGGAACCAAAATCTCATGACTGATGTTGCGATTTGACACAACCTTAGGAAGAAAACCTAATTAAGTATGTAAAACTGTCTTATCTGCATGAAAAATCAAATAAGGGGGCTCACATTGCAAAGCAGAGATCTCAGAAACTGCACACAGAGGCAATAGCCAATTAAAAGAGAACCTTCAGAGATAACAATTTAATGTCAACAGAGAGCCTCAAACGGAACCTGTTGCAAAACCCGAAGAACAAAATTTAGGCTCCAAGGAGGAGCCCCAGATCTAAACACAGGTCTAAACCTAATCAGAGCCTTAACAAAAGACTGCACGTCTGGAAGCTCAGCCAGTCTCTTGTGCAAAAAAACCAACAGGGCCGAAATCTGTCCCCTCAGGGGACTAGCAGAAAGGCCTTTCTCCAGCCCATCCTGGAGAAAAGATAAGATCCTGGGAACCTTAAATCTGTGCCAGGAAAACCACACTCTTCACACCAGAAAAAGTAGGTCCTCCACACCTTGTGGTAGATACGCTGAGTAACTGGTTTACAAGCTTAAATAAGAGTATCAATGACACTCTCAGAGAAACCTCTCTTGGCTAAGACTAAGCGTTCAATCTCCACGCAATTAGCCTCAGAGAATCTAGATTTTGATCAACAAATGGACCTTGTATCAGCAGGTCTTTGCGACAAGGTAACTTCCACGGAGGAGATGATGACATCCCCACTAGATTCATGAACCACGTCCTTCGGGGCCACGATGGAGCAATCAGGATTACTGACACACACTCCTGCTTGATGCAGGCCACCACTCGAGGAAGAAGCGGTAATGGAAGAAAAAGATATGAGTTTGAACTCCAGGGCACTGCTAGTACATCTATTAGATCCGCTTGGGGATCCCTTGACCTTGACCCGTACCTGGGTAGCTTGGTATTGAGACTGGATGCCATGAGATTTATCTCCGGCGTCTCCCACTTTTTGCATATCTCTGCCAACACCTCGGGATTGAGAGACCAGTCCTCTGGATGGAAGGATTGCCTGCTGAGAAAATCCGCCTCCCAGTAGTCCACACCCTGAATGTGGATCACTGACAGCGAACAGCTGTGGGCTTCCACCCACTCCAGAATCTGAGATACTTCCTTCATCGCCAAGGAACTTCTCATTCCCCCCTGATCGTTAATGTAAGTCACCAAGGTTATATTGTCTGATTGGAATCTGATAAACTGGGATGAACCCAGAAGTGGCTAAGCCTTCAAGGCTTTGAAGATTGCCTGTATTTCCAAAATATTGATCGGGAGGGAGGTTTCCTCCTGAGTCCACAACCCCTGTGCCTTCTTGGCATCCCGAAAAGCTCCCCATATGGATAGGCTTGTGTCCGTAGTCACAATCTCCCAGAATAGTCTTAAGAAGCATGTCCCTCGGGACAGATGATCTGGACAGAGCCACCAAGAGAGTGATTCTCTCGACCAGCTGTCTAATACAATCTGTTGAGACTGATCTGAATGATCACCATTCCACTGCCTCAGCATGCACAGTTGTAAAGGTCTGAGATGGAACCTGGCAAAAGTAATGATGTCCATGCAGGACACAAGACCAATCACCTCCATACACTGAGCCACAGAGTGACTCAAGGAGGTCCGGAGGGCAAGACATGCCAAAGTTAGCTTGCAACGTCTCTGGTCTGTTACAAATATCCTCATGAAAATTGAGTCTATTATAGTACCCAGGACTTCCACCCTGGTACTTGGGATAAGAGAACTCTTTTCCAAGTTTAGCGTCCATCCATGTGATTGATGAAGACTGAGAAGGGACTCCGAGAATTCTTGTGCAAGACAAAAGGATGGTGTTTGCACCAGAATACCATCCAAATATGGGGCTACTGCAATACCCTAAGTTCTGGCAATGGCTAGAAGAGCCCCAAGAACCTTTGCAAAGATTCTTGGAGCAGTATCTAGGCCAAACGGAGGGGCAATGAACTGGAAGTGCTGGTCCAGGAATGCAAACCTCAGGAACTGAAAGTGTTCCCTGTGGATTGGAACATGAAGGTTAGTGTCCTTCAGATCTATAGTGGTCATAAACTGGCCTTCCTGAATTAAAGGAAGAATGGACCTTATCATGTCCATCTTGAAGGAAGGGACACTGAGAAATTTGTTTAAGCACTTTAGGTCCAGAATTGGGCGGAAAGTTCCCTCCTTCTTTGGGACCACAAAAAGGTTTGAATAAAACCCCAAACCTCTTTCTTCGATAGGCACCAGGACAACAACTCCTAAGGAGTATAGATCCCGAACGCACCCTAAAAAAGGCATCCCTCTTTACTGGTCTGGTTGACAGATTCTAGAGAAGGAATCTGCCCCTTGGCAGATGAGATTTAAAGCCTATCTTGTATCCCTGAGATACCACCTCCAGGACCCATGGATCCTGTACATCCTTCAACCAGGCGTCTGAAAAAAGAAACAGTCTGCCCCCTACACAATCCGATCCTGGATCGTGGGCCACCCCTTCATGCCGATTTGTTTTCTACGGGCTTCTTATTCTGCTTGGATTTATTCCAGGTCTGAGTCAGCTTCCAAGTACTCTTGGGTTTCTCAGGCTTGGAGGTGGATTGTTGTTGTTGGGATTTGTCAGAACGAAAGGAATGAAAATTAGAAGATTGTCATCCCTTAGACTTGTTCTTCTTATCTTGCGGTAGGAAGGCACCCTTGTCTCCGGTAACAGTAGAAATAATGGAGTCCAGGCCTGGACCAAATACAATATTTGCCTTGAAGGGAAGAGAAAGGAGTCTGGACTTAGAAGTCATATTTGCAGACCAAGACTTCAACCAGAGCGCCCGGCAGGATAGGACTGCAAAGTCAGAGGCCTTTGCATTTAGGCGAATAATTTGCATGTTTGCATCACAGATAAAATAATTAGCAATTCTCAGAGCTTTAATTCTGTCTTGAATATCCTAAAGGGGAGACTCCACCTCAATGAGTTCCGACAAAGCGTCGCACCAGTAGGTAGCTGCTCCAGCAACCTTGGCAACTGCAGCTGCCGGTTGAAACACAAATCCTGTATGTTGAAACATCTTTCTCAGAAAGGTTTCCATTTTATTATACATCGGCTCTCTGAACGAAGAACTGTCCTCAAGAGGTATAGTAGTACGTTTAGCTAGCGTAGAGATAGCCCCATCCACATTAGGAATGGAGCCCCACAAATCTATTTGAGAGTCCGGACCGAGAACAACTTTTTAAAAGTAGACGAGGGGTAAAAGGAAGAACCAATTCTTTCCCATTCCTTCTTAATAATATTCGCCATCTTAACCAGCACAGGTAAACTCTGTCTAATTTAGGTATCATAGGTTCTTCAGGCAGCGCGGCCTCTGGAACCTTTAATGTAGACAGAACTTCCTTTAATAAAAAACGCAAGTTGGATTTTAAATCTAAAGGACGGTTCCTCCACAGCACGAGGCTTAGACGCTAAGGACTCTGACCCAGAAAGTTCTCCCTCTGTAGCTACAGAGGTTAACTCATCATCGGATAACTGGGGCATAATAGCTACATCTGATAAACATTTAGATGACTCTGGATCGGGAGAGATATGTTTAACCTTTCTCTTGCATTTGTTAGAGCGAAGTAATGCACTGAGGGCCGCAGACACCGCCATTTGTAACTGTGTGGCAAAATCTGCAGGAAGAAGGCCTCCTCCGGATGGAGGATTAGATGTGCTACGGGGAACTGCATATGGAGTGGATAATGTAGCGCAAGGGTAGCAATCTCACGGGACGCCAAGTCCTGAGAGGTAGACGGCTCAGAGCAGGCTTGTCTCCCTTCTTAGACTTTGGCATATGGAACAAAATTGAGTAGGCGGGAGAACCACGGCCTTCTCACAATATAAAGGTATGATTTAGTACAGAAGGAGTACCTTTTAACATGTCCTCCATAGCTCAGGTTATATCCACAGAAGGACACAAATTAAAACATTTTTTATTATAGAAAACCACACCTTTATACTCCCAATGGCTGGGGCACTTACCACCTCTTAGACCCAGACAGTAAACAGAGGAAACGCTCTCTTTAGGTTCAAGACTCAGCAGGAATGGAGGAAATGAACATAGGCCACACCCTGTCACATGGAGTGCAAGAGAGTACTTCCCCTGTTATTACAAGTACAGCAAGTAATAGGAGTTGTGCAACACTTTCAAAAACGAAAGTGAAACTTAAAAGTGAAACCTGTTTGTTCCAGCCAAAAACACACAGTCTATCATCCCAGGAAAAAAATCACACAAAGCAGCAAGTAAATAATTAATGCACTGATTAATTAACCCCAACTGTTCAATAACTGTTGGATCCTATCAAGGTATAAAGGAGCCACACTGTGACCCTGTTATAGCTTTTTAGGTGTAATAATTGAAACAATCTTACTTCCAGGATCCATGCTGTGGAACAGAATACAGCCTCTTAAGTGTGACAGACTTATAGCAGCGCTCCAAACATGGACTTGAGTGAGAGAAATCAGGCAGTGAAATTTGTCAACACTGATTGCTTAGAATCTGTTAGCAGTAGTCTGGATGTTTTCGCAGAAAAACCTTCCCTGCATCTCCAGACTCTAACTTTCATCAATGCTCTCACTGAGAGGTTGACATGACTACTTAAAACTCCAATCCTATCTCGAAGAGTAGATACCCTTTTTCAGGACTTCCAATTTACTTTTATCATCAAATTTGCTTTGTTTTGTTGGTATTTTTAGTTGAAAGCTAAACCTAGGTAGGCTCATATTCTAATTTCTAAGCCCTTGAAGGCTACCTCTCCTTCATCTGAATGCATTTGAGAGTTTTTCACAGCTAGAGGGCATTATTTCATGTGTGTCATATAGATAACTTTGTGCTCACACCCATGGAGTTACTTATGAGAGGGCACCGAATGGCCTAAATGCAAGTCTGTCAAAAGAACTGAATTAAAGGGGGCAGTCTGCAGAGGCTTATATACAATCTAATCACAGAGGTTAAAAGTACAAGTACAAGAGGGTTGGTTTTGTAAAACTGGGGAATGGGTAATAAAGAGATTACCATTTACCAATCTTTTTAAACAATAACAATTATGGAGTAGACTGAAACTTTAAATGTAAGCATTGTCGGATCAGGTCCGCAAGAACTTTGATAAATAGGCCCCCATGTCTCTATAGCATTATCTGAATAGTAAATCAAATCAAGCTAGTCTGGAGGATTTATGACATCAAGCTAGATAAGACTTCCTGTAGAGACTCCAGGTTCCTTGCAGGGCTGTGACAGGAAGTAATGGATACTGCACAAATTAAGTAAAAAAAAAAAAATTAAAAAAAAGAAATATAAAATGTAAAAAACTTAAAAAAAAAAAATATGAATAATACATATTCCAATAATTTTTATTAAAGTGATAGTAAATGTTACTGCATCTGAATAAATAAACTAGTACTGCTTTATATATATATATATATATATATACACACACACACAACACACAGAGAAAGTCCAGCACTCACTTACAAACTCTCAGCTAAGATTTAAAAGCAAAAATGGAAAGGTTAGTTACCGCATCTGGCTAAATGGGACAAGTCCAGGTACCACGTCAAGGTCCTTTCCAATACCTGGGACCCTAAAACAGCCACACAATGCAAGCTCTCAAATCCAAACAAACTGGGAACAAGGGAAGGGTGCACAGGCTTATGCAATCACCCTAGACATATACAAAACACGGAAGGGGACTGCACTCTCATACCGGACCGGGTACACATCCCATGACCCTGCAACATGCTTAGCCCTGGGTGCTCACTGGCACTCACAGGAAGCTGTGCTGTCCCTAGAGTCACAGGCAGTTAACCCCAGAATGGTCTGGGTGCAAGAACCACAGGGAAAATTACAAAACAAATTAATACAACACACAGAGAAAGTCCAGCACTCACTTACAAGCACTCAGCTAAAATTTAAAAGCAAAAATGGAAATGTTACTGCATCTGAATAAATAAACTAGTACTGCTTTATATATATATATATATATATATACACACACACACAACACACAGAGAAAGTCCAGCACTCACTTACAAACTCTCAGCTAAGATTTAAAAGCAAAAATGGAAAGGTTAGTTACTGCATCTGGCCAAATGGGACAAGCCCAGGTACCATGTTAAGGTTCTTTCCAATACCTGGGGCCCTAAAACAGCCACACAATGCAAGCTCTCAAATTCAAACAAACTGGGAACAAGAGAAGGGTGCACAGGCTTATGTAATCACCCTAGACATATACAAAACACGGAAGAGGACTGCACTCTCATACCGGACCAGGTACACATCCCATCCCCCCTCAACATGCTCAGCCCTGCTTTATATATATATATAAATGTATACTGTATATATATATTATACCAAATAAACAACAGAGTTTAACCCCGTAGCTCTAGGTTATCCTGTTGCTCACAGTGACACTACCTTTAGATTAAATTTGAGCCATTCTCACCTTTCACATTTATTTTGCTGCAAATGCGGTTCACTGTTTCCTCCCGGTATGGCTGATTCACTTATGACAGGTCCGAATCCTCCAGCTCCTCTCGGTTCGGAGCTACGATCCACCATCGGCATCCCACGTGACTTCAATATCACGTGACCGCAACTCAGCCAATGGTATTGCTGCTAGTCCGTATGGAGCTGTGATTGGTATCCCCGGCAACTTCTGTTTGTGTGTCACTGATCCTGGCAGCTGTCAGTGAAAATCCAACCCAGATTTTCAACAGGTCAATGAGCGTGTACTCGCTCTAGCAGTTAGACCTCAGCATTCTCCATAGCTGAATAGAAATACAAAACAAAGCAAGCGGAACTGCTAAAAGTACAAAAATCTTTATTCCTTCTTCTGGTAAAAATCGGCACACATGTAGAAAGATAAAAAATGCAGACCTGTCAGGTCAGACTGACGCATTTCGGCTGCTGACAGCCTTAATCATAGACTTAATTTTCTGTATCACCTGTGAAGCTTAAATATGCTCCCTCACAATCTCATTGGTTGCCCCAATGCCTGCAACAACAACCTCATCACTTGGATTTAAAGAGATTGCAAAACCTCCACCAAAAAACACTAACATTCACATACTTATGTTAGAAACCAATATGTAAATATTGCCTGTCCTAGTTGCAATAGCACATTTTTTATATATGTTTGTTTTAAACCTATCCTACATTTGAAAGAATAGGATATATCTATATATACATTTATTAACACCCTCTAACCTATGACTAATGTGTATCATTAGTCATAGGTTGTCTATACATGTGTATGCACTTAGCAATCTACTACAATATATATATTTTGGACTCTTGTATATGCACTTAGCAATCTGTTTTATCTTAACTAGATATGTGCAATTCATTTCGGATCGATTCGGAAATTCGGAAAATTCGGCAAATTCGGAGATTCGGATCGAACCGAATTTCCGAATTAAAATACTGCCGAACTTACCGAATAAATCCAAATTAGTTCGGATTTATTCGGTAAATTCGGATGGCCATGGATTACACTAGTATTGTACAGTATATTAGGTTATATCACTCTGCTATGGGTTACACCTAATATACAGTACATAATACTAGTCTAATCCCACCTAACACTTACCGAAATTCCGAATTTCCAACCGAACCGAATCGAATCCAGACGAATTTCTTAGAATCCGAATGAATCCGAAATGAATCCGAACCGATTCAAAATTTTCCGAATTCGAATCAATCCGAACTGAAATTCGAAAAATTCCGAATCGATCCGAACCGAATTTTTCCGCCATGCACATATCTAATCTTAACATATAAATATGCGTACTTGGCAAAATATGTATTATGGATCAATCAAAGGAATAATTTGGCAAAATCTCTCCTTGCATCCATTATTCTCTATTGCCAAAAATTAATAATGTCTCCGTCTATGTTCATATGCAAAACAGAAAGAGAAGCAGTCTGCCAGGAATGAACATCAGCATCAATAGCTTGTTCTATGGCCTGGTTACGACCTGGAAGTAGCTTCTTTCTGCCCAATTGTGCTTTTCACAGAGGAAAACTTTCCTGTTGTATATCAGTCTGATCCCGCCGACAAGGTCAGTCCAGCCCCAAAATACCAGGCAATTCTCCTCTGAACAAGGAAAAGGCAACCCCAGACGATCATTTCGGCCTTCTGTGGGCCTCGTCAGTGAGGTGCAGCTATATTTCTCTAAGCACATTGGGCAAGGAGTCCACGTCTGGTTTCCCCCATCACCCATAGGGAGACTATCCCCAGGGTCATATTTACATATGCAAAACAGAAAGAAAAGCAGTCTGCCAGGAACGAACAGCAGCATCAATAGCTTGTTCTATGGCCCGGTTACTACCTGGAAGTAGCTTCTTTCTGCCCAATTGTGCTTTTCACAGAGGAAAACTTTCCTGTAGTATATCAGTCTGATCCCGACAAGGTCAGTCCAGCCCCAAAATACCAGGCAATTCTCCTCTGAACAAGGAAAAGGCAACCGCAGACGATCGTTTCGGCCTTCTTTGAGCCTTGTCAGTGAGGTGCAGCCATATTCCTCAAAGCACATTGGGCAAGGAGTCCACGTCTGGTTTCCCCCATCACCCATAGGGAGACTATTTCCAGGGTCATATTTACATATGCAAAACAGAAAGAGAAGCAGTCTGCCAGGAACGAAAAGCAGCATCAATAGCTTGTTCTATGGCCAGGTTACGTCTGGGGTTTGTTGTTTGTCTTGTTCAGAGAAGAATTGCCTGGTATTTTGGTGCTGGACTGTCATTGGGCAGGATCAGGCTATTATGCTACAGGATATTTTATCTCTGTGAAAAGGCATAGTGTGCAAAAAGAGACTGCACCCTGAGTGGCACTGGCCTTGTGGATAAGCACTGAAGTTTTTCTAGCTATTGTTCTGTCTCAGTGAGTGCGTCTCTCTATTTTCTTGATTCGTCTATGTTCATGCCATGGGGTCTATGTGTTTTTAGCGTGAAGATCCAGTAAGCTTCCTTTTTAAATAGATCCTGCATTCTATTGCCACCCCTTGGTTTTCTTCTCACTACTAAATCTATTATCATTCAATTCAGTGTCCTAGTGTCCCCTGGTGTTCATATATGAAGTGTTTGGCTGCTCCAGTAGTGGTTCTACTCTCTCTATATCATTAAGGTGTTCCCTTATCCTGACCCTTGTCTCTCGTGAAGTGCACCCTATATACCGTCTCTGACAGATCGTACACAATATCATATATACCGCATAATCCGATCTACAATTTGTGCAGAAACTACAGTTGTACACTTTCTGAATACTCAGGGACTGGAACACCTTACTGATCTGTGTGAAATCACATACTGTACAGCTGTAGTGTCCCTTGCATTTTAGCCAACTACTCTCTTTCTTTGGTTTTCTCAGGGCACTCAGGGAAATCATATTGCCTATTCTAACATTCCTCTTTGAGACAAAACGACACCCTTTCTCTACCACACAATTAAGGTGGTCATCTGCTCTCAGAATAGGGAGATTCTTCCTAATAATATCACAGATATTTTTATATTGGTTGTTATATGTTGTCACAAAGGTGATCTCACTCTCTTTTTTATTGTTAATTTTCGTTCTCCTTTTCTTTGCTGATATTTTAAAATTAAGTAATTCTTGCCTGGGTATACTAATCACTTCTCTATAGGCTCTAATGATAGACCCCTCAGGATAACCACGTGACCTCAATCTGCTAAGTAATGCTTTGCTCTCAGTTTTAAATGTGGCCTCTTCAGAGCAATTACGTTTCACTCTGATTAGTTGACCTTTGGCCACCTCATAATGCAAATGTTGTGGGGGTCAACTTTTCGCATGGAGCAAAGCATTAGCAGATATCGGTTTTGTATAGAGAGATGTTGTAATTCGTCTAGTAGTTGGATCACCTTCTAATGTGACATCCAGATATACTGCCTTATATTTATCAAACATCAAGGTAAATTGCAGTCCTAACGTATTCTGATTCAAGTATGCAACAAATTGTTCAATCTCTGACTGTGTCCCTGACCACACAAAAAAATCGGTCATCAATATAACGCTTATAGCCTATCACAGACTTCTTATATGAATTCCCATCTGCATAGACGTGGGACAGCTTTAACCAACCCATAAATAGGTTGGCGTAAGCGGGGGGAAATTTTGCCCCCATCTCTGTCCCACGTCACTGCAGATAGAAAGCATTTTCAAATTCAAAATAGTTGTGGGTCAACAAGAATTGTACCGTTCTTAAAATGAAATTTTTCAATATCAAATCATAATCACTAAGGAGATCCATCATGTGTTTTAGTGCATGAAGATCCTCATCGTGCGGTATGGCCGAATAAAGACCCACCACATCCACAGTGAGCCAACCATACTCTCCTGACCATACTATTTGATCTGTTAGATTCAAAAGATGCTAAGTATCTTTGAAAAATGAGGAAAGTTTCCATACTAAGGGTTGAAATAAGGATACTATCCAATGGGATAGATTCTCAAAGAGCGAGCCTATCCCTGAAATGATAGGTCTGCCCCTTAGAATTAGTAATGGACTTGTGGACCTTCAGAAGATGGTGAAATATCGGTACAACCGAATCATCTATATATATGTACTCAAAGATCAACAAGTCCATCACTCTGAAATTGCACAGTGGGGTGGGTATGCAAGACTTCATATACATCTTTGTCATTCAATTGCCTGAGTGCTTCTTGTACATATGCTGTCTTGTCCATGACCACTATTGTACCTCCTTAATCTGAATTTTTTATGACTATACCTTCTCTTTCTCTCAGTTTTTTAAGGACTTGTCTCTCCATTTGTGAAAGATTATATTTGTGATTTTTTGTTTCTAGTTTGAGCTGAACTAAATCTTACTCCACCCTCCTATGAAATTATTCCAATACATTTTCCCTTGTCTGTGTGGGGTAAAAATAGACTTGTGTTTAAAACCACTATGGACACTCTTAACCCTCTATATGGGCTGACTCTCTCCTTCTAGTTGGTGTAGTGCTATAAAGTCTACAGCATCACTGAATATGAAATGGTCATGTACTACCGTCCTCTCCACAGGCTCCAACCTTTCTTCTATCTCTGCACCTTCCTCACTGTAAAAGTGTTTTTTCAAAATTAGAGCACAAACAATTTTGTTCGCATCTATCAATGTCTCAAAGACATTGAAGTCCGTGGAGGGGACAAAATTAAGACCTAGTTTGAGTACCCTAGTTTCTTCTTCACTGAGTTCTACTGATGACAGATTGATTAGTCTCATAGTTTGAATTTGTTCTGTTCCCCCTCCTTAAAGGGACACTCAATCAAAATAATTTCATTATTCAGATAGAACATGCTATTTTAAACAACTGTCCAATTTACTTCCATTAACTAAATGTGCACAGTCTTTTTATATTTAAACTTTTTGAGTCAACAGCTCCTACTGAGCATGTGCAAGAATAAGTGTGTATGCATTTGTGAATGGCTGATGGCTGTCACATGGTACGTGTATGCATTTGTGAATGGCTGATGGCTGTCGTATGGTACAGGGAGAGTGGAAAAAGACATAACTTTTAAAATCAGAAAAGTCAGAAAAAAAATCTACTACTTATTTGAAGTTCAGACTAAGTGCTATTGCATTGTCTTGTTATCTTGCATTTGTTGATATATATATATATATATACACACACACACACTCACCGCCCACTTTTTTAGGTACACCTGTTCAATTGCTTGGTAACACAAAGAATTGGAAAAACATTGCCTGGTCTGATGAATCTCGATTTCAGCTGCGACTTTCAAATGGTAGGGTTAGAATTTGGCATAAACAATATGAAAGCATGGACCCATCCTGTCTTGTTATTAACGGTTCAGGCTGGTGGTGGTGGTGTAATGGTGTGGGGGATATTTGCTTGGCACACTTTGGGCCCCTTAGTACCAATTGAGCATCGTTTAAATGCCACTGCCTACCTGAGTAATGTTGCTGACCATGTCCATCCCTTTATGACTACAGTGTACCTAACTTCTGATGGCTACTTCCAGCAGGATAATGCACCATGTCACAAAACTCAAATCATCTCAAACTGGTTTCTTGAACATGACAATGAGTTCACTGTACTCCAATGGCCTCCACAGTCACCAGATCTCAAATCAATAAACCTTTGGAGTGTGGTAGAACGGGAGATTCACATAATGGATGGATGTGCAGCCAACAAATCTGCAGCAAATGAGTGATGCTATCATGTCAATATGGACCAAAATGTGTGAGGAATGTTTCCAACACCTTGTTGAATCTATGCCACAAAGAATTAAGGAAGTTCTGAAGGCAAAAGGGGGTCCAACCCGGTACTAGCAAGGTGTACCTAATAAAATGGCCGGTGAATAACATAAATTATGCTTACCTGATCATTTCATTTCCATCGAGGGGAGGAGAGTCCACGGCTTCATTCGTTACTATTGGGAATTAAGAACCTGGCCACCAGGAGGAGCCAAAGACACCCCAGCCAAAGGCTTAAATACCACCCCCACTTGCCTCATCCCCTAGACATTCTGCCGAGGGAACCAGGAACAGTAAGAGAAATATCAGAGTCTAAAGGTGCCAGAAGAGTATTAAATTTAGGTCCACCAATCGGAGACACGGGCGGGAGCCGTGGACTCTGACCCCCCCTCGATGGAAATTAAATTATCAGGTAAGCATAATTTATGTTTTCCATCTAAAGGGAAGGAGAGTCCACGGCTTCATTCATTACTATTGGGAACATATACCCAAGCTCTAGAGGACACTGAATGAAACCAGGAGGGTAAAAGGTGGACCCTAATCAGAGGGCACCACAGCCTGCAAAACCTTTCTCCCAAAAACAGCTTCAACAGAAGCAAAAACGTCAAACTTGTAAAACTTTGTAAAAGTGTGTAAGGAGGACCAGGTAGTCGCCTTACAAATCTGCTCCATATAGGCCTCATTCTTGAAGGCCCAAGATGAAGCCACAGCTCTAGTTAATTGAGCCATGATCCTCTGAGGAGGCTTATATTCCACTGTCTCCTAAGCCAAGCGAATCAAGCTCCTCAACCAAAAAGACAAAGAAGTAGCAGAGGCCCTTTGCCCCTTGCGCTTCCCAGAATACACCACAAAAAGAGATGTAGACTGTCTGAAATCCTTGGTAGCCTAAAGATAAAACTTCAAGGCACGACCCACATCCAGGTTATGAAGTAACCAAGAAACAATCCAAGGAATACTTCCAGGCTGCACAGGAATAGGTTCCGTCTTGTAGCAATCAAGGAGATAAAAGAGAACAGCACCACCCGCATAAAGAGTAAAAAGTAGTTACTTTATTTGGGGCACGTTAAAAACAAACAAACAAGGAGCCAAAGCTCCATCAGCTAGAGGTCAGGGTCACAGCAACAAATACCGCAGACATGTTTCGCGTGGAACTCCATGCTTGATCACTGCTGTCTGTGTGCTGTGCATCCGGCCTCTATTTAAAGAGATATCAAACCACTTAAAAACAAAATTTGTTAACCCTTACCTGCCTAAATTAAATACTACAAGTACACACATATTTATATTGAGAGATAATAAGACTAAAAAAAAAAAAAGACAAAAAAAAAATATATACACTTGGAGCAACTTTAAATAAACAAATGAACGTCACTTTCTTTGGAATGTCTAGTATTTAATAGGAAGATCTATTTTGCTTCTTTGTAGCTGAGTTTGTCCCTATCCCCACCCCTTTTATGCTGGGGGACATGATCTATTGCTTGAATAGATAGGAGTGAGGCATCTCCCTGGTGCATAGATTTAAAGTGTTTAGATACAGGTGTGTATGTGTCTGGGTCTTCTATGTCCCTTACATGTTCTAAGGCCCTATCCTTAAGAAAGCGTTTAGTTCTACCTACATAATGAATCTGGCACCCCCTGCAGGTCAAAAGATAAATAACATGAGTGGATTTACAGATTATTTGGAATCTGATGTCATATTCACGCTCCGTGACTGTTGACTTAAATTTAGACCCCTCTGTGACATAACTGTAGGTTTTACAGCGTTGTGCTTTACATTTATAAAAGCCTAATCTATTAGGTAGCCATGTTCTACTATTTACTGTAGGTAAATCGGAGGGTGCCACCAAATTGCCAATTGTTTTACCCTTTCTGGCTACAAATTTGCAACCTTCTATGGCCACTTTCTCGAGGCAAGAGTCATCCGCCAAAATGGGTAAACTTTGCTTTATAATCTCACAGATCTTATTGTACTCAAAGCTAAATGGGGTACTGAATACAACCTTATTCTCATATTTTCCTTTGTGTTTCATATCTTTTTCCCTATACTTTAGCAGGTTGTCTCTGGGTATCTGGTCTACCTCTTTTTTGGTATTTTTTAGTAAGGTGTCTGGGTAACCCCTATCCAATAATCTTTCCTCCAATACCTTGCATTGCTTTTCATATGTTACTGCGTCTGAGCAAATGCGTCTGGTTCTTATGAATTGCCCTTGGAATTGCTTTTTTAACATGTCCAGGATGGCATGATCTAACATTTAGTATTGTGTTCCCTCCTGTGGGTTTTCTATAAACCGTAGTATGTATCACATTAGTTATTGGATCCACCATCAATTCCAGATCCAAAAACTTTATAGTGGTTTTGTGTTGTTCAGCTGTGAATTTAAAATTCATGTTATTGCAATCGATGGTTTCCAAAAATTGTTATACAGTGGATTCATCTCCATTCCAGACCACCCATCAATATATCTGCCATAATAGGCAATGTGTTGTTTGTGTTGATTGTCATCTCCATAGACGTGGCAGGCTTCCCACCAACCCATAAAAAGGTTGGCATAAGAGGGGGCAAATTTTGCCCCCATGGCTGTACCACGCCTCTGGAGATAGCAACCTCCTCCAAACATAAAGAAATTATGTTCTAGCAAGAATTCTATTGTTGTCAACAAAAAATAAATAATATCCTTGCTGTAATTTGAAAAATTGTTGAAAAAATAAGCAACAGCCGCTAGACCCAGGTGGTGTGGAATGGAGGTGTAAAGTGATGTAACATCAATTGTCACAAAGCGATATGATTCTTGCCATGTAACTTTCTTTATGTTATTAAGGACTTGTGTAGAGTCCTTAATGTAGCTCATTAGGTTAGCAACCAGTGGCTGTAGAAACGCATTTACTAATTCAGAGAGTGGTTCCAGAAGGGAGCCTACGCCCAATATAATGGGTCTACCTGGGGGGGTGCATGTCATCTTTGTGTAGTTTGGGAACAAAGTAAAAAATAGGTGTAAGTGGTGCTGCAGGTAACAGTGTGCCAAAGTATGCCTCCTTAAAGGCTCCAACTTGTTTTCCTAATTCCAAAATATCTTTAAGTTTAGCTTTGAATTTGTGGGTGGGATTGAAGGTAAGCTTAGAGTATACTTCCACATCATTTGTCTCAGAGCTTCTGAGGTGTAATAGTCTTGGTCCATGATGACCACATTCCCACCCTTGTCTGACTCCTTAATTACAATATCAGTGTTAGATTTTAATGTTTTCAAAGCTTTATTCTGTTCCAGTGTCAAATTCTGTGTATATTGATATGCATGTGTCTTTTTTGTGACTAACGTTTCTGAGAGAGTTTTAAGTTTATTCTCTACTGTTTGTTGAAAAACATCAATACTCTTACTCCTACTTTGTATGGGGTAAAAGGCACTTTTTTGCATACTGGGTCTAAAGGTGGAAATAGAACCATGTCTCTCTATGTCTATATTGTCCTCTATCATTGTGGTGAGAGTAACCTCTCCTTTGAAGAAGATGGGTTAGGACACAAAGAAGGAACAATTATTTCCTAATTGATGTTATGGTTAGACACCACCTTGGGGAGAAACCCCAACCCAGTGAGCAGTACTGCTTTATCCACATGAAAAACCAGATAAGGAGGGTCACATTGCAAGGCAGCTAGCTCAGATACTCTGCGTGCCGATACAATAGCCAACAGGAAGAGAACCTTCCAGGACAGAACCTTAATGTCTAAGGAATGCATAGGTTCAAATGGAACCCTCTGCCAAACCTTAAGGACTAAGTTTAAGCTCCAAGGCAGAGCCGACTGCATAAAGACAGGTCTGATTCTAGACAGAGCCTGAACAAAAGATTTTATGTCAGGGAGCTCAGTGAGTCTCCTATGCAACAAGACTGATAATGCAGAAATCGGTCCCTTTAAGGAACTAGCAGCAAGACCCTTCTCCAAGCCATCCCGGAGAAAGGACAGAATCCTGGATACCTTCACCTTATGCCAAGGATATCCAAGCTTCACACACCTGGACAAGTAAGTCCTCCAAACCTTTTGGTAGATTTGACGAGTGACTGACTTCTTTGCCTGAATTAGAGTATCAATCACACTTTCAGAAAAGCCTCTCTTAGCTAAGACTAGGCGTTCAATCTCAACGCAGTCAGCCTCAGAGAATCTATATTTTGATGGTGAAAGGGGCCCTGTGACAGCAGATCCCTGCAACAGGGTAACAGCCACGGCGGAGAGGATGACATCCCCACCAGATCTGCAAACCCCCTCCTCTGCGGCCATGAAGGAACAATTAGAATGGCCGAGGCCCACTCCTGTTTGATGCGTGCCACTATACGAGGTAGAAGTGTTAACAGAGGAAATATGTAAGCTAGGCTGAATCCCCAAGGAACCACTAAAGCATCTATCAGCTCTGCCTGGGGATCCCTGGACCTTGACCTGTATCAAGGTAGTTTGCAGTTGAGTCTGGACGCCATGAGAACAATTTCTGGTGTTCCCCATCTGTGACAAATCTCTGCAAACACTTCGGGGTGAAGAGACCATTCCCGCGGATGGAAGGACTGTCTGCTGAGAAAGTCCGCCTCCCATTTGTCCACACCCGGAATGTGAATCACTGAGAGCAAGCAGTCATGGGACTCCACCCACTCCAGAATCTGAGACACCTCCCTCATCACGAGGGAGCTCCTCATACCCCCCTGATGGTTGATGTAAGCCACTGAGGTAATGTTGTCAGTCTGGAATCTGATGAAACTGACCAACCCCAGAGAAGGCCAAGCCTTCAGCGCATTGTAGATTGCTTGTAGTTCTAGGATGTTTATCGGAAGGAGAGACTCCTCCCTGGACCACTTTCCTTGTGCCATCCTGGCACCCCAAACAGCTCCCCATCCTGACAGACTGGCGTCCGTGGTCATAATCTCCCAGGACAGTCTCAAGAAGGATGTCCCCATGGACAGTTGCTCCGGACAAATCCGCCAAGAGAGGGAGTTCCGAGTCCGAGCCTCCAGGGATATCAGCTGTGATAGATCTGAATGATCACCACTCCACTGTCTCAACATGCACAATTGAAGAGGTCTGAGGTGGAACCTGGCAAATGGGATGACATCTATGCTTGACACCATGAGACCTATCATATCCATACATTGACCCACCGATGGGCTTGAGGAGGACTGAAGGGCAAGACAGGTGGACGCATCCTGCGCGGCTGATCCGTGAGAAATATCTTCATGGACATAGAGTCTATTATCATGCCCAGGAACTCCATCCTGTTGCTGGGAACCAGGGAACTCTTTCCTGAGTTGATCTTCCAACCGTGAGATTGGAGCAGAAGAAGAAGAGCCCTCAAATGATCCTCTGTGAGGCTGAGCGACGGCGCCTGATCTAGGATGTTGTCCAGGTAAGGCGCCACCGCAATGCCTCTGGATCTGGCCACTGCAAGCAGCGCCCCCAGAACCTTCATGAAGACTCTCTGGCCATCGCCAGACCAAAAGGAAGGGCCACAAACTGGAAGTGTTCATCCAGAAATGCAAATCTCAGGAACCTGAAGTGGTCCCTGTGGATTGGCACATGAAGGTAAGCGTCCTTCAAGTCTATAGTCGTCATGAAGTGTCCCTTTTGAACTAGGGGCAGAATAGATCTGATCATTTCCATTTTGAATGATGGAACACTCAGAAACTTGTTTAAACACTTTAAGTACAGAATCGGGCGGAACGTGCCATCCTTCTTTGCAACCACAAAAAGGTTGGAATAGTACCCTAGATCCCTTTCTACCAGGGGTACTGGTATGATAACCCTGAGAGAGGCGAGATCTCTCATACACTCTAGAAAGGCCTCTCTCTTCTCTGGTCTTGAAGACAGGTTTGACAGGATGAATATGCCCTCGGGCGGATGGGATCTGAACCCTATCCTGTAAACCTGGGAGAACATTTCTAGAACACAAGGGTCCTGAATGTCCTGTAACCATGCATCTGAGAATATAGATAATCTGCCCCCTATGTGATCTGGAGACCGGGCGGGGGCCGCCCCTTCATTCTGATTTGGTCTCGACGGGCTTCTTGCTCTGCTTAGACTTGTTCCAAGATTGAGCCCGCTTCCAAGATCCCTTGGACTGGTTCGCTTTTGCGGCGGGTTGCTGGCGCTGGGCCTTGTCCGCACAAAAGGGACGAAAAGTAGATTGTGGATATAATCGAATCCAATCCTGGACCGAACAGGATCTTTCCTTGAAAAGGCAAGGACAACAGCCTCGCCTTAGAGGTCATGTCTGCAGACCAAGATTTTAGCCCTGCGCGCTAAAACAGAAAAACCTGACACCTTAGCATTCAGACGAATAATTTGCATATTGGCATCACAGATGAAATAATTGGCGATCTTCAGCACCTTAATCTTCTCCTGTATCTCGTCGATGGATGTCTCCCCCTCGACCATTTCACACAGGGATTCACACCAATATGTCGCAGCTCCAGCAACCGCCGCAATCTTTCTCAACATGTTTTGCAGCTTTTTATAAATGGGCTCTTTAAACAATGAACTATCCTCGAGGGGAATAGTCGTCTGCTTCGCGAGCATAGAGATAGCCCCATCCACCTTGGGGATGGTCCCCCACAGCTCAAGCTGAGAGTCCGTAAAAGGGAACAGTTTTTTAAAAGAAGAAGAAGAAGAAGGGGAAAAGGAAGAACCTAATCACTCCCATTTGTTCTTAATAATATCAGCCATCTTAACGGGAACCGGGAAAGACAAGGCACATGCATTGATTAAGGTCGCTCTTTACAGGCAGTGTTTCTTTAAACCATTGTTTCATTTAGAGCCGCCGGCATTTTTGCAGTGGAAGCGTTCTTGGTGAGAAACTTGCCTGGGGATATTCTTCCAAGGTGAGGCTGGAGAAGACCTTGTGCCGATATGCTGCCTCCCCTTATCAGCTGTGGTGGGTCTGCGAGCGCAGTGCTTATTGCAGGTCTTAGTAACAAACAGATTGGATGTTCTGTGCTCTGTTTAGATCAGCTTGTGATGTCTAATCATAAACTCTAATGTATGTTAGCTACTAATAGCTAGCTTTCTCTGCATTCATGAACCCATGGAGTAAATAGTAAACTGACACTTAAAAAGTTTCATTACTTGAATGATGGTAATTACTGTATGTTGTTGCATGTGAAGGGCAGTGATTATTTCAAAGTGTATTCTTCTTTCCCTCCCTTCATTCTGTCCCTTTCTCTCTCCCTCCCTTCCTCCCTCAACTCACTCCCTCCCTTCTTTCTTTCCCTCCCTCCCTCCCTCCCTTCTTTCCCTCCCTCCCTGATTTAGACAGCATTAGGAATTTGTTGCAAGCCTGTTGAATTAGCTTACTGTACAACAACATTGATCTTTTGCTGATGATTCCAGCTAGATGATGTGAACCTTCAACACCAGGAATAAATAAAAAAATCAACATTATTATTCTAGAAAATTAAATTTTCATGTTTATGATCTGAGATAAAAGTGTATGGGTGGGAGAAATAGGAGACTACTTGTATATAAATGTAGATTTATATTAGATAGACAGACAGATAGACAGACAGTTAGATCTATTATAGATGTGCGACTTGTGCTGCTTATTGGATCAGCAGCCGTTTCTGCTTGGGACAAGTGTCCTCGTATACCTTGTCAAGCTTAGGAATCGCAGGTTCCACCGGTATTTTAGAACCTCCAGAGTAGCAAGCACCTGCCATAGCAGAAAGCGCAAATTCTCCATCCTAAACCTATAACCAGGCAACTCCGCCACCGGAGGTTTAGATGACATGGACTCCAGAAGGGGCCTCCTCCGAAGAGTCGGAGTGGGCCTCATTGTCATCGTATAGAGCCTCTGGGTCTCGAATCGGCGAGGACAAACCCTGGGCCGGGCAGCTATGATAAACCCTATGCTTGCGCTTAGCAGAACATGTTAAGGCATGGATCACTTTCGAAACCACCGATTCCTGTTGGTCCGCAAAGTCTGACGGCCAACTAATCTCTCCTGAAGGAGTAACAGTTGGACCCCGGGGCGCTGCATGTGCAATTGGAGATGAATGTAGGGGACGCACCTCCCGGGATGAAGAATCCTCAGAGGTGGACGGCTCAGTAGTACTAGACATCTGTTTACATTTAGATGTTGTAACTTTATCAAGGCATGTTGAACATAGTTAAGCAGGCTGGTCGACCAGAACCTCCTCACAATAAACACAGGAGTGAGACTTTATTAAGGAAGGAGAGCCTTCCAACGTGTCACAGTCCTCCATCGCTTACCACTTGGCTAGACTAACTTTATTTATTAAAAGTGCACCTTTATACCACCAATGGCTGAGGCACTCACCACCTCCTAAGACCCGGAATACAGAAACCGCTACTTCTCCAGCGCCACAGATCCACAGGAAGTATAGATAGCCACACCCAGTCGCATGGAATGCCTGGCAGGACCGCCCCTGCACTAGGGAAAAAACACACCAAAAAATGGCCGCTCAAGTTTCCACAAGTAACCTGAAAGTTCCACAAATTGCCAGAGCCTCATCTTGCACATAGCGCAGCAATGACACAATAAACAATATCATGTATGAAACCCCCCCTGTTCAATAATCCCCCTTCCAGGAATATTAACCCTTGATTCTGTTAAAGATAAAAAGGCGCCACACTGTGACCCTGTCTTCTATGTTATCATATTAATAAAAAAATTAAACTATCTTACCAGAATTTACACCGTGGAACAGGAACACGGCCCTTCAAGTGTGACAGGTTAGTAGCCCCGCTCCTGACATGGACTTGAGTGAAGAAAGCAGGCAGCAAAACACGTCAACGCTGATAGCCTATGGAGCTGTTAATATGAGTCGGGATGGTTTCGCAGAAAGACTCTCCCTGCATCTCCGGACTCTAACTTTCGCCCAGGCTCTCACTGAGAGGCTGACAGAACTACTTAAAACTCCAGCCCCACTGCAAAGAGTACTACCCTCCATAAGAGACTACTCCGAAACTCCAGCACTCCTCTGTCAGCCTCCTGTGATGAAAGGCAAAGAATGACTGGGGGGTTGAGGGAAGTGGGGGAGGTATTTAAGCCTTTGGCTGGTGTGTATTTGCCTCCTCCTGGTGGCTAGGTTCTTAATTTCCAATAGTAATGAATGAAGCTGTGGACTCTCCTCCCCTTTAGATGGAAATATATATATATATGTGTGTGTCTGTGTGTGTGTGTGTGAAACATTATTTCTTTACATTTAAAAATATCTGCAAGTTTAAAAAAAAAAAAGTTTAATATGACTCACATATTTCTACCTCGTCACCTGCCCCCCTCGCAGTCCGCTTTTTTATCCTTTTGGATGTACAGCCCATACATCCAATCACTATCCATGCCACATGGCCCATAAACCCCTTAAGGACTGGGAATTTTAGACAAAAACTTCCCCAAAACACCAGAGCATTTTTAGCATTTTTGTCATCACTACATTTAAACATTTTTAGTAGACAACCCAAAGTATTGATCTAGGCCCATTTTGGTATATTTCATGCCACCATTTCACCGCCAAATGCAATCAAATTAATTTTTTTATATTTTTCAAAATGTTAGGTTTCTCACTAAGATTATTTACAAACAGCTTGTGCAATCATGGCACAAATTGTTGTAAATGCTTCTCTAGGATCCCCTTTATTCAGAAATAGCAGACATATATGACTTTGTGACTTTGGCATTGCTTTTTGGTAATTAGAAGGCAGCTAAATGCCGCTGTGCACCACACTTGTATTATGCCCAGCAGTGAAGGGCTTAATTAGGTAGCTTATAGAGTTAATTTTAGCTTTAGTGTAGAGATCAGCCTCCCACCTGACACATCCCATCCCCTGATCCCTCCCTGACCCCTCTCAAACAGCTCACTTTCCTCCCCCACAATTGTCACCTCCATCTTAAGTACTGGCAGAAAGTCTGCCAGTACTAAAATAAGAGGTATATATATATATATATATATATATATAAATATTCTGCAGTGTTGGATCCCCCTTAGCCCCCAACCTCCCTGATTCCCCCAAACAGCTCTCTAACCCTCCCCCCTCTACCTATTTGCTGCCATCTTAGGTACTGGCAGCTGTCTGCCAGTACCCAGTTTGCTGCAAATTAGTCAATTTTTTTACCCTACCACCCTTCCCCTCCTAGATCCCTTTATGGTAACGGATCCCACATAGGATTCCCCTCATTGCCCCTACCTCCCTCCTTCCCCCTCAATGACGCATATATATATTATTATTTTTCGGCTTCCCTGAAGCATGGCGTAGCGGTCCCACCCGCTCCTGCCCTCCTCCCGTGATGGGCCACCCACCCGCCTCCCTCCTTAACCTCCCACCCACCAATGATCGGCACCTCCGCTGTCCGATACAGAGAGGGCCACAGAGTGGCCTTCTCTGCATCGGTAACTCTGAAGATCTATTTCTGCAGTGCCCCACTCATGGGGCATGCAGAAATAGCGCAAACTCGCAATTTTGATCAAGATCGCAGCAGAGAGAAGCTCAGGACTGCAGCGACATACAGGGTATGTCACTGGTCCTTAAGGGGTTAAAGTCAATGGAGGCGCACATCCAACGGTAAGTGCTAGCTGCCTGCGCTACAAGTAAAGAATGAATCACAGTAACCTTATGATTCACTGTTTACTTTCAAGTTGCCATGAACAGTTTGTCTTCATGGCTGATCAATAAGTGCATGCAGAAAGTATAGAGCAGGTATAACCCACTGTTTAGTGCTTGCTTTTTATTACAATGAAACAGACTGTTTAATAACCCTTTAAAGAAAGACATTAGGGTACCCAATCCCTTAAGAATTTAGCTTAGCTAATTAATTATAATTTATTAAACAAGTATTTAAACAAGCATATATATTATTTTCTAATATTTATCTAATAGCCAAAAAGGAATATATATTTATATATACACAATAATCTTTACACATAAACTACCTGATATGCCCACTGCTATAGCAAAGAATGCCTATTGATGCAAAATGTATAATCCACCTTTAAAATAGCAAATTACTAAAGACAAGTTGAGGGGGGGAGGGGTAAACAGAAAATTACATAAGCGTATTAACCCAGGCCTCCCTGAGAGGAAGCGGAACAAGAACAATGTTCACATGAATTTTACAGCAAAAGGCAGCAATATAAATAATGAATGTATTCTACAATATTATACTTTCAATAAGGAAATTTTGTATGCATTGTTAAAATATTAAGTTTAATGATCCTGCAATAGAAAGTGCCTATTAGCTAATGAGCATAATTAGCAAATAAATATAAGTCTGTGAGCATTAGTAGGAAGTGTTTAATTATACAGGTGCATTAGTTTCAGTTAAAAGGACGTTAAAGACAAATTTGAAGTGATAGTAAACTAATAAACTAATCTCTTTTGTATTAACAGATCTTTAATGTTAGCAATATTTTAGATGGAGTTTAATTAATCAGTTGTAGTAAAGATACACTTTAACTTACTTTTAATGTACCACTGAAATTCAAATACTCCGCTGCAGCCGCCCACTACAATTTTTTTTTTTTTTTAATGAGCTAGAGGTTTAAACTGTTCTCCAATCGTAGCTCTAGCCATAGGGCACTTAATTTCAGCTCTGAAACGTGCACTTTCCCACTGTAACACAACAGTGTTTGCAACTATGTACACTGCCATCCTAGGGGTCGATCCGATAAAAATCGGCGACGCCAATATTTGCGCTGGTTTGGTATCCTATATACGGCGTAACCTAGAAGTTACGCCCGTATATTTCTGCCGTCGCCCGTAGTTTTTTGGGCTATAGGCAGGTATACCAAACCAGCGCAGTTTGGTATCCAATATGCAGCGTAAGGACTTACGTGGCGAAAATGGAGAAATCTTACTCCATTTTCACCTCGCCACAAAAAGCAGCCGTAAGAAGCCTTATGCTGACAATTGGAGCCCCGTAACTCCCTAAACTAACTAGAAAATAAACCTAACACCTAACGCATGCGCAATGTCTATCTACCTGTCACCCGCGATCTGCTAAATAAAACCTAACACCTAACGCATGCGCAATGTCTATCTACCTGTCAACCGCGATCCCCCCCCCCCCCCGAAATCCCTAATAAAGTTATTAACCCCTAAACCGCCGCTCCCGGACCCCGCCGCCATCTACATAAACTAACCCCCTACTGTGAGCCCCTAAAACCGCCGCCATCTACCTTATCTATCGCCTAATGTGAACCCCTTACACCGCTGTCATCTACCTTATCTATCCCCTAATGTGAACCCCTTACACCGCTGTCGTCTACCTTATCTATCCCCTAATCTGACCCCTTACACCGCCGCCACCTATATAAAAAATATTAACCCCTAATCTAATCCCCCTATACCGCCGCCAGCTATATTAATATTATTAACCCCTAATGTAAGCCCCTTACACCGCCGCCATCTCTATTAAAATGATTAACCCCTAATTTAATCTACCTACCCCGCCGCCAGCTATGTTATCTATATTAACCCTAAGTATATTATAGTTAATATAGGTATTACATTATATATATTAACTATATTAACCCTAATTATATTAGGGTTAATATAGTTAATATAGTTACTATAGTATTTATATTAACTATATTAACTCTATCTAACCCTAACACCCCTAACTAAATTTATATTAAATTAATCTAATTCATTTATAAACTAAAATATTCCTATTTAAATCTAAATACTTACCTATAAAATAAACCCTAAGATAGCTACAATATAATTAATAATTACATTGTAGCTATGTTAGGGTTAATATTTATTTTACAGGTAAATTGTTAATTATTTTAACTAGGTATAATAGCTATTAAATAGTTATTAACTATTTAATATCTACCTAGTTAAAATAATTACCCAATTACCTGTAAAATAAATCCTAACCTAAGTTACAAATACACCTACACTATCAATAAATTAAATAAACTACAAATATCTATCTAAAAATACAATTAAATTAACTAAACTAAATTACAAAAAAAAAAAAAACTAAATTACAAAAAATAAAAAAAAGATTACAAGATTTTTAAGCTAATTACACCTATTCTAAGCCCCCTAATAAAATAATAAATTAAAAAAAGTTCAAAGCTCTTTACCTTACCAGCCCTTAAAAGGGCCTTTTGTGGGGCATGCCCCAAAGAATTCAGCTCTTTTGCATTTAAAAACATATACAATACCCCCCCCCCCATTACAACCCACCACCCACATACCCCTATTCTAAACCCACCCAAACCCCCCTTAAAAAAGCCTAACACTACCCCCCTGAAGATCTCCCTACCTTGTCTTCACCACACCGGGCCGAACTCCTCATCCGATCCGGGCGATGTCTTGCTCCAAGCGGCAAAGAAGAATTCTTCCTCCGGCGATGTCTTGCTCCAAGCGGCAAAGAAGAATTCTTCCTCCGGCGACGTCTTCCTCCAAGCGGCAGCAAAGTCTTCTTCCTTCCGGCAGCATCTTCCATGAAGCGGCATCTTCAATCTTCTTTCTTCTTTCTTTTTGTAATTGAATCAGCCAATCAGATTCAAGTTCAATCCGATTGGCTGATTGGTTCAGCCAATCGGATTGAACTTGAATCTGATTGGCTGATTCAATCAGCCAATCAGATTTTTCTAACTTAATTCCGATTGGCTGATAGAATCCTATCAGCCAATCGGAATTCGGCGGACGCCATCTTGGATGACGTCATTTAAAGGAATCTCATTCGTCGGGAAGTCGTCGTGCCGGAAGGATGCTCCACGGCGGAGGAGCGAAGTAAGAAGATTGAAGATGCCGATTTGCTTGAAGACGTCGCCGATGGAAGAAGACTCTCTGCCGCTTGCTTCAAGACATCGCCCGGATGGAGGAAGACTTCACTGCCGCTTGCTGGAACACATCGCCTGGATCGGTTCGGCCCGGCTGGGTGAATACAAGGTAGGGAGATCTTCAGGGGGGTAGTGTTAGGTTTTTTTAAGGGGGGTTTGGGTTAGATTAGGGGTATGTGGGTGGTGGGTTGTAATGTTGGGGGGTGGTATTGTGGGTTTTTTTGCAGGCAAAGAGCAGTTTTCTTTGGGGCATGCCCCCACAAAAGGCCCTTTTAAGGGCTGGTAAGGTAAAAGAGCTTTGAACTTTTTTTAATTTAGAATAGGGTAGGGAATTTTTTTATTTTGGGGGGCTTTATTATTTTATTAGGGGGCTTAGAATAGGTGTAATTAGCTTAAAAATCTTGTAATCTTTTTTTTATTTTTTGTAATTTAGTGTTTGTTTTTTTTGTAATTTAGTTTAGTTTATTTAATTGTATTTTTAGATAGATATTTGTAGTTTATTTAATTTATTGATAGTGTAGGTGTATTTGTAACTTAGGTTAGGATTTATTTTACAGGTAATTGGGTAATTATTTTAACTAGATAGCTATTAAATAGGTAATAACTATTTAATAGCTATTATACCTAGTTAAAATAATTAACAATTTACCTGTAAAATAAATATAAACCCTAACATAGCTATAATGTAATTATTAATTATATTGTAGCTATCTTAGGGTTTATTTTATAGGTAAGTATTAAGATTTAAATAGGAATATTTTAATTAATAATATTAATATTAGATTTATTTTAATAAGAGTTTAGTTAGGATGTTAGAGTTAGATAGGGTTATTATACTTAATATATATATATACTATAATAACGATATTAACTATATGAACCCTAATATAATTAGGGTTAATATAGTTAATATATATAATATAATAACTATATTAACTATATTAACCCTAATATAATTAGGGTTAATATAGTTAATATAGCTGGCGGCGGTGTAGGGGGATTAGATTAGGGGTTAATACATTTATTATAGGTGGCCGCGGTGTAGGGGGATGTAGATTGTAGGCAAAAGAGCAGTTTACTTTGTGAAAAAGCCCCATCAAAAGCCCTTTTAAGGGCTGGCAAAAGAGCTGTTACTTTGGGGCATGCCCCGCAAAAAGCCCTTTTAAGGGCTGGCAAAAGAGCTGTTACTTTGGGGCAATGCCACGCAAAAAGCCCTTTTCAGGGCTATTTGTAGGGTTAGACTTAGGTTTAGTGGTAGGGATAGTTTAGTATTTTAGGGGTTAAATAATTTAATATAGATGGCGGCGGGGTAGGGGGATTAGATTAGGGGTTAATAATTTTAAAATAGATAGCGGCGGGGTAGGGGCTCACTTTAGGGGGTAGGTAAGGTAGATGGCGGCGGTGTTAGGGGCTCACTTTAGGGGGTTATAGATTTAATATAGCTGGCGCCGGTTTAGGGGTTAATAACTTTATTAGGTAGCGGCGGTTAAGGGGTTAATACATATTTTATTGTTAGGCTAGTGAGGGGGGATAGAGGATAGAGGGTTAGACGTGTCGGGCTATGTTAGGGAGGCGTGTTAGACTTGTCGGGCTATGTTAGGGAGGCGTGTTAGACAGTGCGGGTGATTTAGACATTAGTCAGGTTTTGTAGGCGCCGGCAGTTTCTAACGTGCCGCAAGTCACTGGCGACGCCAGAAATTTGTACTTGCGCAGATTTCTGGACATCGCTGGTTTGTCAGACTTACGGCACGTTAGCATCTGACGGCGCCATATATGGGATAGCTCGAGTTGCGAGCTGAAACTGCAGGCGACGCGGGTTCCCTCGCTTGCGCCGCAAACTGCGATCTATATCGGATCGCGCCCCTAGAGTTCTAAAGACATGTGCACCCTCCTGAGCTCCTAAACATGTTTCTCATGCAAAAAAAAGACATTTAACATATTAAGATGCTGCCTTTTCATATTGAAGAAATAATACTTTTTGTGTCCCATTAACTATACATTTTTTTAATCTTAAAATTAAACTATAAATCACATAATCAGGATATAAAATAAAACCTATGTGCTTAAATATTTTTTGGTTAAAGCATGATGATGTCATTATGACTTCTCAGTTTTGTAACCAGGAACACGTGACATGATTATTAGCTTTATTAGAAAAGACACCTCCCAAAAACAGGAAAACCATAAAGGGAGGGGTAAAAAGCCAATAAGGGAGTTGCCAGATTTTTAGAACTATTATGAGTGATTATTATTTACCCTCTGGTTTCCAGTGGGAGCTGCAAAACATTGCTTAAGTGTTTGGGGTTAAAATGCGACTTCTGCCTTTAATGTCTATTAAAACTGCATAGAGGTAACTCAAATAACTGGATGACTTGTCATAATTTCCTGCCTGTGCCCTGAATTTATTGTGTAAACAGTAAGTTCCTTTAAAATACATCTGTGAAAACCTTCACAAAAGGCTTAGTGAAACATGATTAAAAAAACTATTTAAATCAAGTAAAAAATTATTAAATATACTATTTAAATCACAATTTATTAAAACTTTTGTGTTTAATTTGCAGTCAATATATTTCTTTAAAATAAGCTGAGGGTTAAAACCATACACTCGGCTTTAATATGTGACAGCTGCTTACTACTGTAAGCTTTATGCAACGTGTGCTCTTTCCCTGTTGAATAGGTGTTTGATTTGTCATGTCTGCAGCTTCATTCATGTAAAATTCAGCTAGACTGTTAACCCATGCATTGCTTCTAGTGAACTGCATAGCTACAGCAGCATTCATTTGTAATTATGACTTTGTTCTAATATAACTTAGTAACAATGTCATATTTTTATTATAATATACATTTTAAAAAAATATTTTAAGAGGAAGAATTGTATAAAAAAAACACCATCATATTACTCATTGCTGTACAGTGGTACAAAGCAATTACAATGTGTACCTAGACACTACATATAAACATAAGGATAAGTGATGTATTTAATTGAGGGCTCTCCTACAGTTAACCCTTACAAATTGCATTCAGTTAAAAAAATTGAAACAACATTGTTGCATGCATATGCTAATATCACTTTCCAAGTATAACCTTAAAATGTATTAGCAATAAGAAGTATTAATTGACTTTAATGCTGTTATTACCATTTGTTAAAGGGACATCAATTCCTTTTTTTCATGCTTCAGATAGGGCATGTGATTTTAAAAACAAATTTAAGTTTACATCTACATTATAATTTGCTTCATTCTCTTTGTATCCTTTATTGAAAAGCATACCTGGGAAGGCTCAGTAACAGCAGTGCACTGCAGAGAGCTAACTGCTGATTAGGGGCTGCACATAAATGTTTCTTGTCATTGTCTCAACCGATGTGTTCAGCTAGTTCCAAATAGTGAATAGTAGCTACTTCAACAAAAGATAGCAAAGGAGAATGAAGCAAATTTTGTAATAAAAGTAAATTGGGAAGTTGTTTAAATTTATATGCTTCATCTGTCCCTTTAAGTTTACAGCTGAAATGTGATCTAAACCTTTTTAAAGAGACAGTCTAGTCAAAATTAAACTTTCATGCTTCAGATATGGAATGCAATTTTAAACAACTTTCCATTTTACTATTATCATCAAATTGGCTTTGTTCTCCTGGCATTCTTTGATGAAAGCTAAACCCAGGTAGGCTCATATGCTAATTTCTAAGTCATTTGTATTTTGACAGTTTTTCTAGGCAGTGCTAGTTCATGTGTTTCATATAGAAAACATTGTGCTCATTTCCATGGAGTGATTTATGAGTCAGCACTGATTGGCTAAAATGCAAGTCTGTCAAAATAATTAAAATAAGGGGCAGTCTGCAGATGCTTAGACACAAGGTAATCACAGAGGTAAAAAGTATATTAATATAACCCTGTTGGTTATGCAAAACTGGGGAATAAGTTATAAATTGATTACCTTTTTAAACAATACAAAATCTGGAGTAGACTCCCTTTAACACAGTTTACCTTATTTTTTTTTAATATGATATATGCAGTGAAAAGGAAGGACAGATAGAAATAAATGCTCATTGAAAAGTCAGTAATTCTGAAAAATAGTTTATAAAAAAATATAGCAGTGCAGACTTTTGTTACAATTTAAAAGAGCAGGATAGAAGCAATAAAATAAGTCTGGTCTGCAATCTGTTCTTGATAAATCAACTGTGTGATTCATTAAAGGAAAATCAACCACTGAAAGCCTTCTAGTTCACTATATATCCCTGAGAAAGTGTGGTCCTCTTAGAATGTGTTATTAACCCTTTCCTGGTGGAGCTAATTTGTCGCATCGGAACAATGTTCCGATATAAACAAATTGAAATCACGCAATCGTTCATGTGGCCATGTGATTTTAATGATGGGATTGGGTCAGGGGGGAGTGCCTATGATGCTAGGCACGCCCTCCAGCCTGCAATTTAATTTACCAAGCCTCTATGGCTTTGGGATAGCCAAATGGCTAGGACGTTCCATGCCGTCCTAAAGGTGCTAAAGCTCAGCGCAGTTAGGATTGCATAGAACGCCCTAATTGTGGGAAGGGGTTAACTTTATATATTGCATTTAGTATTTTGCTCAGCAATGAATACAAATTAAAAAGGTGTTTATTTATATTATTATTTCTGAACGCACTGCTCTAAATAAAATACAAAACCTGAATTCTAAAGTAAATAAAACTAATTTCATTGAGTAATTGTATTGCTCTTAGTGAAACACTCAGATTCAGAATCTGTTTAATTTATGTACAGATTAAATATGAATTAATACAGGTTGAGGTATACTCTGATCTAAAGAGTTAGAATCTATTATATTTTTTTATTTTTATTAAGTTGTAAAATATACTGTATACATATATATATATTTACTGTGTATGTATTTAAATATATATATATATATATATATATATATATATATTTACTGTGTATGTATTTAAATATATATATATATATTTACTGTGTATGTATTTAAATATATATATATATATATATTTACTGTGTATGTATTTAAATATATATATATATATATATATATATATATATTTACTGTGTATGTATTTAAATATATATATATATATATATATTTACTGTGTATGTATTTAAATATATATATATATATATATATATATATTTACTGTGTATGTATTTATATATATATATATATATATATATTTACTGTGTATGTATTTAAATATATATATATATATATTTACTGTGTATGTATTTAAATATATATATATATATATATTTACTGTGTATGTATTTATATATATATATATATATATATATTTACTGTGTATGTATTTAAATATATATATATATATATATTTACTGTGTATGTATTTAAATATATATATATATATATTTACTGTGTATGTATTTAAATATATATATATATATATATATATTTACTGTGTATGTATTTAAATATATATATATATATATATATATTTACTGTGTATGTATTTATATATATATATATATATATATATATATATATATTTACTGTGTATGTATTTAAATATATATATATATATATATTTACTGTGTATGTATTTAAATATATATATATATATATATATATATATTTACTGTGTATGTATTTAAATATATATATATATATATATATATATTTACTGTGTATGTATTTAAATATATATATATATATTTACTGTGTATGTATTTAAATATATATATATATATTTACTGTGTATGTATTTAAATATATATATATATATATATATTTACTGTGTATGTATTTAAATATATATATATATTTACTGTGTATGTATTTAAATATATATATATATTTACTGTGTATGTATTTAAATATATATATATATATATATATATATATATATTTACTGTGTATGTATTTAAATATATATATATATATATATTTACTGTGTATGTATTTAAATATATATATATATATATATATATATATTTACTGTGTATGTATTTAAATATATATATATATTTACTGTGTATGTATTTAAATATATATATATATATATATATATATATATTTACTGTGTATGTATTTAAATATATATATATATATTTACTGTGTATGTATTTAAATATATATATATATATATATATTTACTGTGTATGTATATATATATATATATATATATATATTTACTGTGTATGTATATATATATATATATATATATATATTTACTGTGTATGTATATATATATATATATATATATACACACACACAACTGTGATAATTAAAAAGAACATAAACATGCCCAATAAATACTGCTAAAAATGGCAAAAATGTACAAGGTATAGATTTTTAAAAAGTTAAAAAATCCATTCATTGGAATATGAGTGTCACCCCCCCAAGACATGAATTTTAAGAAATAAATGCTGGAAATTTTATTGCACTATAAATTAGAGTTTCTGTGTAAAAATATATCTTAACCCTTTAAAAATCAGAGAGGACTATAGTTCATAGCTATGAAAAGTTTTGCAGCATGCAATGACAGACAAGAAGTTAAAGCAGCACGTAAATTGCTAAACATTTTTCTATAAACTGTAGGTTGTATTAAAATGAACAGTTTGAGTTTGGATTTTAGCAGTTTCAAAATGAATATTTAATAATTCTGGATTGGTGCTATTTGCAGTTTATGTGGAGCTGTGGACAAATCAATTTAAAAAATAAAAAAAAACATGTAAATAGTGTTGGCTTAGTAATTTAAAGGGACACTGAACCCAATTTATTTCTTTCGTGATTCAGATACAGCATGAAATTTTAAGCATCTTTCTAATTTTCTCCTATTATCACATTTTCTTCATTCTCTTGGTATCTTTATTTGAAATGCAAGAATGTAAGTTTAGATGCCGGCCCATTTTTGGTGAACAACCTGGGTTGTCCTTGCTGATTGGTGGATAAATTAATCCACCAATAAAAAACTGCTGTCCAGAGTTCTGAACCTAAAAATAGCTTAAATGCCTTCTTTTTAAAATAAAGATACCAAGAGAACGAAGAAAAATTGATAATAGGAGTAAATTAGAAAGTTGCTTAAAATTGCATGCTCTTTCTGAATCATGAAAGAAAAAATGTGGGTTCAGTGTCACTTTAAGAATCAGTGGTCCTCAGATTGCTGCTTCTTAAACCACTACACCAACTCCATTTACATGTTTTTTAATCCTTCCTCCCCCCGCCGACTTGTCTCACCTTTGTGATTGACTTGAGCAAGCCCGCATCTGAAGGTGCTCCAAATCTGCATTCACAGCTTTTTTATATCCTATACCTGCTGTATTCCTTAGTATATGTTATACTTAAAATGTTTATTTTATACAGGGGAGAGTGTTCTATAAATATAAAATAATGCTTCATTATTATTATTTTGCAATGGTGTAACGCAGATAGTGTGCTCAAAATGAAGCTAACTTACTAAATAGCAGTATCAATAGATAATACAAGTGTCACTGCCCAGTGTTTGTGTCCCTTGTTAGCTTTTTTAGAGCTTTAGTTCATTCAGTGACTTTATTTCTGATTAAAAATCATTAAGGGGATCTTTAATATGATGTCAACAATGTTTTATCTAAATTAGAAGTCAAATGGGCATAAATGACTGAATTATGTCTGGTTCCTCTATTAAAACTTTCTGCACCACCAATAAAAAACTTCACCAGTCGCCATTGGATACAGGATATAGAAGACATTTGTCTACAGTTTTTGAACACAGAGAATATAAACAGGGCCTGTCCGTAATGATTATTACAGTAAAGAAAACAGTTATTGTATCAATATACAGAGCGTCCAGCTGCTATGTCATGGCTGAGATGTCTCCATAAACAAAATCTAGCAAACAGGATGTCAGAGACAAATATCTCATGAATGCTGAAACTTGGCTGCCCATGACATCCTGATTCATAAGTTGTTGTGTCTGATTATCTTGATCTCAAACAAGATTGGGAATAGGGTTAGTTTCATGATTAGGGATAGAGCCAAGTTTAGGGCTAGCCATTTGGGAGTGAGGCAATGTGCTGGATCCCTTGTCAAAATTCAGAGTGTTAACAGGTATTTACACCACATTTACACAGCAGTGTTACCACAAACACTGCTATGCTGGTGACATTGCAGTAACAAATACAAAATTGCTATTGAATGTAAGTTTAGGAATCGGGCCATTTTAGGTTCAGCACTTGGGTAGCGTTTGCTGATTGGTGTCTAAATGTAGCCAAAAATGGGCCGGCTCCTAAGCTTTCATTGATGGTTTTTCAAATAAAGTTACCAAGAGAACAAAGAAAAATTGATAATAGGAGTAAATTAGAAAGTTGCTTAAAATTGCATGCTCTATCTGAATCATGAAATAAAAAAATGTGGGTTTAGTATCCCTTTAACTCTTTATTGCTGTGCATTTTTATTGCTGTTGCTAGGACTATTGGTCAATGGCAATTTCGCAGTTGTAACTGCAATGTCACCCGCAAAGCAGTGTTTTTAGTAACACTGCTGTGTATGTGTGTTGGAAATGCCTGTTAACACTTTGAATTGTGACAAGGAATCCAGCACATTGCCTCATTCCCACAAGGTTAGTTATAATAGGAGTAAATTAGAAAGTTGCTTAAAATTGCATGCTCACAAAAGGAAAAAAAAAATGGGTTTAGTATCTCTTTAATTATGCATAATGCCTGCTTTAGCATGGAATATATCAGTAGCCTCCTTGCACAAAGCCTTCTACATCATTGTATAGCTTTAAAGGATGTGTTTACATTTTGATGGGACACAGAGAGAGTTAATACAGGATTTGAGCACTGAATGCGTCAGGATGTTAATATGATATTTGCATTATTCATTGAGTTTCCTGTTGGTACGTTAATAATAAAAATAGCAACTGCATAATGTCATTTGGTTGTCATTCATAATGCCAACATTTAGATATTACTATTATGACAGCATATACTGGCAACCAAAGGATTGGGGGGGGGGGTGATCTCTCTGCAGGGAAACTTCTAGGTCATGTTCTGGGGCCAGAGTTCAGTATTTCCAAAACACCATTTTTTTTTTCCAGCTTTAGCCACTGTAGTGTTCTCTGCAGAAAGTTTTGTTAGCCAGGTGGGAGCAATTTAATACTTTGCAATATCATAACAATTTATGTTATTTATAAATGTTACTTAAGCTATCTAAAGCACAATTAAAATTGCATAATTTAACATATATTGAGTTAATGAGCAACAAACATAGAAAAATATTGAATAATAGTCAATTGTAATTTATTATTGGCTTACATGTCACTGAGTAGTCAGTAAAACCAGCCAGGTGGTGTGCCCATTAAATAGCCTTGCATTGCTCGTCAGGATATGCAAAAGTGGAAACAACTATTTTAAGATTTGAGTTTCACATCCCTTTGACTCTGAAGCCTTTCAGGTTCAATAGGGACTAGTGTTTCAAAATTTACACCTAGCGCTTTCAAAAATGTTCAATTTATAAAATAATGAAGGGTTGTATCATTTATTCAAATTAATTTTTTTTAAATAGAAAAAGAGAAACATCCCTGGGACATAACCGGCCCTTCCCAGGCCAATTCTTTTCCATTGTATACCCTTGTAAAGAGTCAAAGAATTAACATAATTTTCAACATCCAATCATTTCAATTCTAAAGATATATGGTTAACATATTTACTGATAATAATATACTAATCATATAAATATTCATTAACCAGCCTTACTGATAATAATATACTAATCATATAAATATTCATTAACCAGCCGTTCATTTATCAGCATGACCAGATTTTTTTAAAACTCAAGTTATTGTAGGTAATAAAGTATTAAGAATTACTATAGAAATAAAAGACCTGTTATGGTATATAATGGAATCTAATTTAAAAAACAATTATAAGTAAAAATTAGTCTTAGACATTTTAGGACTCATTAATTGCTAATTAGAATAGCCAATATTTTTTATATGAAAGTTGCAATCCTTTACACCGCTGCCCCCCAAGGATTCAGCACCATACAGATTATTATCGATACTAAGCATATCATTTTTTTGTTTAGCTGTTTATATTTACTTAGCATATTCAAGTTATGTATAAAAAAAGGTGATGATCTCAGCAACAACTGCTCTTTTTTTCACCAAACACCTACACAAGAATAAAATCTATCAGCATGACACATTTTATAATGACTGGTGCAGTATTTTTGCTGTAGGTTAGGCTTATCATTTTCAATGTTAAAAAACTGTAAAAACTTACCTTTTTTTCCAACAATTAATAACTCCAAAAATGCTCGGTTTACTTCAAATTTTCAGCACGTCCACTGATGGTTTGAAAGAAATTAATTTACCCAATTAAAAGTTACAAGCACCTGAAAAGCAAGGTTTAACATTCAAAAGCTCGGCAAACTTGAAGGTAAATGAAAGTCAAACCTCAAAGGACAGCATACACCAACTTTTATATAACTGCATGTAATAGACACTACTATAACTATGCACAGATACTGTTATAAAAATACAGTATAAAACATTTTAAACAATTACTTAGAAGCTCCCAGTTGATGAGGTTAGGCTGGGACACCCACTGAAAGGGGCTGGGGAAACAATGTGAGCAGACACTCCTCCCCCCACCTTCCCTACATATGAAAAGTCAAATTACACAAACAGGAGCCAGCAGGAGTCTGTAAATGCATGTACACATCTGACACTGTTGGGCTTGGCAAGGAGAATGAAAATCAGCACAATGTTATTGAAAATAATTGTTACAAAAACACTCCCAGATGGGCTATATAAATGGATCATCCGCAAAACATTTATGCAAAGAAAAATCTAGTGTACAATGTCCCTTTAAACATTCACGATTCAGATAAAGCATGCAGTTTTAACAGACTTTTCAATGTTGTCTTACTAGTTCCCATTAGTTCCCATTAGTTCCCATTAGTGCATTGCTGCTTTGCAGCTGACTTGAACTATATATGTTTAACCTAATTGCAGAAGTTAAAGGGGCAGTCTAGTCAAAATTAAACTTTCATGATTCAGATAGGGCATGTAATTTTAAACAACTTTCCAATTTACTTCTATTATCTAATTTGCTCAATTCTTTAGATATCCTTTGTTGAAGAAATAGCAATGCACATGTCTGAGCCAATCACACAAGGCCTCTATGTGCAGCAACCAATCAGCAGCTACTGAGCATATCTAGATATGCTTTTCAGCAAGTGATATCAAGAGAATGAAGCAAATTAGATAATAGAAGTAAATTAGAAAGTTGTTTAAAATGACATGCTCTTTCTAAATCACAAAAGAAAAAAATTGGGTTTCATGTCCCTTTAAGCAAACAATAGTGTCATAATAAAATAATCTAACACATGAGGAAGAATGATGCTGTTGTTTACCATGTTTACTACAGACACACAAAAAGCTTTTTTTCCTATTTGCATTTCACATTGTGGAATTTGGGAATTTCTGCAAACTCAAATTATTAGTAGTATTTTTTTAAAGAGCATGGTTCACTTTAAAAAATAAATACATAATAAGGTATTCAAATTAACTTTATTTGAAATATTCCAACCCAGGGTAAAATAAAAAATACAGTCTGACACTGGAGGATTAAAATCATACTTTGTGTAAGCTGGTGAGAAATTGGTAGAAAATTAAGCAAAGTGAACATTATGCAGTCATCAAATATGTGATGAATAAAATAATAATGCCAAACTAAATCCATAAACAGTGTTCTCCCCAGTAGTTTTTTTTTAGCTGTGTACCACCTGGCTGATTTTACTGAACACCCAACTAGAAAACATTAGCCAGTATAATGCAATTATCATTAAATACATTTGTGATAAATTATGCAATTCATTTGTGCTTTTAATAACTAAACAATGATATAATGTTAGAAAATATTACACTGCCCCCTCTGGCTACTTCAAAATGCCACCTGGCTAGCAACATTTTCTGTGGAGAACACTGTATAAGAATATGTTTATTATATTAGGTAACTGCTCTGTTGTACCCCACAATTAAAAGGATGTGTACTGAGTTTAAAATAGGAATAGTTATGTGAAAATGCCCTTGTTCTGGACGCCTAACAGTATCCAATGAAGAAATCAAGGAGAAAAATCATAACATAGACAATGGATGAAAGAAGGTTCTGAGTATGTGTTTCTTTGACAGATTGTGAAATGTTATGCTAACTTTGAAATTACTGTTCATTAGTTTGAACTTATTTGTTATTTTTTTAAGAATTGAAAAAAGTAAGAAAAAAATAAAATAATCTGCTAGTGAAAAATTAATTCTGATGTGTTTTAAGGGGCAGGAAGCCCCCATTTTTTTTTTCTTTCATGATTTAGATAGAACATATACAATCAGTTTGCTTTTATTATCAGATTTGCTTCATTCTCTTCTTATCCTTTGCTGAAGGAGCAGCAATTCACCACTGGGAGCTAACTAAACAGATCTAGTGAGCCAATCACAAGAGACAAATGTGTCCAGCCCCCAATCACCAGCTAGGTCCCATTAAAGGGACATGAAACACACATTTTTCTTCACATGATAAAGAAATAAATAGTATGCAATTTTAAACACCTTTCTAATTTACTTATATTTTCTAATTTGCTTCATTCTCTTGGTATTATTTGCTGAAAAGCATATCTAGATAGGTTCATTAGCTGCTGATTGGTGACTGCACATAGATGCCTCGTGTGATTGGCTCACCCATGTGCATTGCTATTTCTTCAACAAAGGATATATTAAAAAATGAAGCAAATTAGATAATAGAAGTAAATTGGAATGTTGTTTAAAATTGTATTCTCTACTTGAATTATGAAAGAAAATGTTTGGGTTTAGTGTCCCTTTAAGTATAAAATATGTATGCATATTCTTTTTCAACAATGGTTACCAAAAGAACAAAGCACAATAGAAAACAGAAGTGAATTTAAAAGCGGCTTAAACTGAAAAACTTTATCTGAATCTTTTACACACCACAAATCAACGCTAATATTTCTGAACATTTCCCATGGACCAGTAGTTTCAAGAGATATGACATCCAAAAATGTGTGATTCAGACAGAGAATAAAAAAAAACAACTTTCCAATTTGCTTCTTTTATCAAATTTACCTTGTTCCCTTTATATTCTTTGTAGAAGAGATACCTAGGTAGGTATCTGGAGCACTACATGACAGGAAATAGTGCTGCCATCTAGTGCTCTTGCAAATGGATAACATTCTTGCAAAACTGCACACTGCTGAGCAATACACCTGCTTTTTAACAAAAGATACCAAGAGAATGATGACAATTTAATAATAGAAATAAAACAGAGAGTAGTTTAAAATTGCATGCTCTCTCTGAATCATAAAATAAAAATGTTTAATTTCTCGTTAGGGGATTGGACCTTGTAGTCTGAGGAGATGTCTAAGTCAGAGTCTGGCTGTCCATGGCTGGCTTTTATCTTATATAGATGGGATTCTGGAATTCCAGGACAATAGTTTTAAAAAATATGGGGGGGGGGGTAGGCAGTCCCAAAATTTCTTAGAGATAACCTACATTAAAATTGATTTAATAGGGAGCCATATGAGTTCATGTTCAAATTGGCTATGAGATTATGCAAAAAGAAAACTTTTAGGCAAAGAGTTATAGATTTATTGGAAAGCTTACCATTCATAATAAGTTTCCAATGATCCATTTCAGCTGCTTGAGTGTATTAAATTCATTATAAATAGATTCATTACCTTTACATCTGCATTTGAAATAGCTGATTTTTCCTGTGGTATCCCTATCTGTACTGAAAGTTTGGCTGTGCAAACTTACGCCTAGATTTAGAGTTTTGTCGGTAACGACCCGCGTAGCTAACGCATGCTTTTTTTCCCCCCGCACCTTTTAAATACCGCTGGTATTTAGAGTTGACAGAATGGCTGCGTTAGGCTCCAAAAAGGGAGCGTAGAGCATAATTTACCGCCACTGCAACTCTAAATACCAGCGGTGCTTACGGACGCGGCCAGCTTCAAAAACGTGCTCGTGCACGATTCCCTCATAGGAAACAATGGGGCATTTTGATAAGTATATTTTACAACTTAATAAAAATAAAAAAATATAATAGATTCTAACTCTTTAGATCAGAGTATACCTCAACCTGTATTAATTCATATTTAATCTGTTTTATGTATCAAATGAAAGATAATGATACTAATCATACACGCCAATGCAATTTAACCCCTTAATGACCACAGCACTTTTCCATTTTCTGTCCGTTTGGGACCAGGGCTATTTTTGCATTTCTGTGGTGTTTGCGTTTAGCTGTAATTTTCCTCTTACTCATTTACTGTACCCACACATATTATATACCGTTTTTCTCGCCATTAAATGGACTTTCTAAAGATACCATTATTTTCATCATGTATTATAATTTACTATAAAAAAATTATAAAATATGAGGAAAAATGGAAAAAAAAAACACTTTTTCTAACTTTGACCCCCAAAATCTGTTACATATCTACAACCACCAAAAAACACCCATGCTAAATAGTTTCTAAATTTTGTCCTGAGTTTAGAAATACCCAATGTTAACATGTTCTTTGCTTTTTTTGCAAGTTATAGTGCCATAAATACAAATAGCACTTTGCTATTTCCAAACCACTTTTTTCCAAAATTAGCGCTAGTTACATTGGGACACTGATATCTTTCAGGAATCCCTGAATATCCATTGACATGTATATATTTTTTTTTAGTAGACATCCCAAAGTATTGATCTAGGCCAATTTTGGTATATTTCATACCACCATTTCACCGCCAAATGCGATCAAATACAAAAAATCGTTCACTTTTTCACAAATTTTTTCACAAACTTTCGGTTTCTCACTGAAATTATTTACAAACAACTTGTGCAATTATGGCATAAATGGTTGTAAATTCTTCTCTGGGATCCCCTTTGTTCAGAAATAGCAGACATATATGGCTTTGGCGTTGCTTTTTGGTAATTAGAAGGCCACTAAATGCCACTGCGCACCACAAGTGTATTATGCACAGCAGTGAAGGGGTTAATTAGGGAGCTTTTAGGGAGCTTGTAGGGTTAATTTTAGCTTTAGTGTAGTGTAGTAGACAACCCCAAGTATTGATCTAGGCACATTTTGGTATATTTCATGCCACCATTTCACCGCCAAATGCGATCAAATTGAAAAAAAAAGTAAAATTTTTCACAATTTTAGGTTTCTCACTGAAATAATTTACAAACAGCTTGTGCAATTATGGCACAAATGGTTGTAAATACTTGTCTGGGATCCCCTTTGTTCAGAAATAGCAGACATATATGACTTTGGCGTTGCTTTCTGGTAATTAGAAGGCCGCTAAATCCTGCTGCGCCTCACACGTGTATTATGGCTAGCAGTGAAGGGGTTAATTAGGGAGTTTGTAGGGAGCTTGCAGGGTTAATTTTAGCTTTAGTGTAGAGATCAGCCTCCCACCTGACACATCCCACCCCCTGATCCCTCCCAAACAGCTCCCTTCCCTCCCCCACCCCACAATTGCCCCCTCCATCTTAAGTACTGGCAGAAAGTCTGCCAGTACTAAAATAAAAGGGTTTTTAAAAAAAAATAAAAAAAAAATTAAGCATATTTACATATGCTACTGTGTAGGATCCCCCCCTAGCCCCCAACCTCCCTGATCCCCCCCCAAAACCGCTCTCTAACCCTCCCCTCTGCCTCATTGGGGGCCATCTTGGGTACTGGCAGCTGTCTGCCAGTACCCAGTTTGCAAAAAAAAGTGCTTTTTTTTTGTTTGTTTGGGTTTTTTCTGTAGTGTAGCTTCCCCCCCACACAGACAAACCCCCACGACCTTGCTGATCGTTTTTGTTTTAAAACGTTTTACCCATTTTTTTACATTTTTTACTATTTGATTTTCTGTAGCGTAGCGGTTCCCACCCGCTCCCTCCCCGTGCACGCGCCCGCCCCCACCCTCCCGTGCGCGCCCCCCGGCCATCCCCGCCCACGATCCCGCCCCCCCTCCACATCACCAGGGCCATCGATGGCCGCCACCCGCCTCCCGGTCCGGCTCCCACCCACCAACGCTTTGAGCCACTGATCTCCAGTGCAGAGAGGGCCACAGAGTGGCTCTCTCTGCACCGGATGGCTTTAAAAGGTTATTGCAGGATGCCTCAATATCGAGGCATCACTGCAATAACCGGAAAGCAACTGGAAGCGAGCGTGATTCCAGCTGCTTTCCACACCGAGGACGTGCAGGGTACGTCCTCAGGCGTTAACTGCCTTTTTTTTGAGGACGTACCCTGCACGTCCTCGGTCGTTAAGGGGTTAAAAATGTACATAAATTAAACAGATGTACTGCTAGATTTAGAGTTCTGCGGCTAAAGGGGTGCGTTAGCTACGCGTGCTTTTTTTCCCCCCCGCACCTTTTAAATACCGCTGGTATTTAGAGTTCACAGAAGGGCTGCGTTAGGCTCCAAAAAGGGAGCGTACAGGCATATTTACCGCCACTGCAACTCTCAATACCAGCGGTGCTTACGGACGCGGCCAGCTTCAAAAACGTGCTCGTGCACGATTCCCCCATAGGAAACAATGGGGCCGTTTGAGCTGAAAAAAACCTAACACCTGCAAAAAAGCAGCGTTCAGCTCCTAACGCAGCCCCATTGTTTCCTATGGGGAAACAGTTTCTAAGTCTGCACCTAACACCCTAACATGAACCCCGAGTCTAAACACCCCTAGCCTTACACTTATTAACCCCTAATATGCCGACCCCGCTATCGCTGACCCCTGCATATTATTATTAACCCCTAATCTGCCGCTCCGTACACCGCCGCAACCTACATATACCTATGTACCCCTAATCTGCTGCCCATAACACCGCCGACCCCTATATTATATTTATTAACCCCTAATCTGCCCCCCACAACGTCGCCTCCACCTACCTACAATTATTAACCCCTAATCTGCCGACCGGACCTCACCGCTACTCTAATAAATGTATTAACCCCTAAAGCTAAGTCTAACCCTAACACTAACACCCCCCTAAGTTAAATATAATTTAAATCTAACGAAATTAATTAACTCTTATTAAATAAATTCAGCCAATAGAATGCGAGCTCAATCTGATTGGCTGATCGGATCAGCCAATCGGATTGAACTTGAATCTGATTGGCTGATTCCATCAGCCAATCAGAATTTTCCTACCTTAATTCCGATTGGCTGATAGAATCCTATCAGCCAATCGGAATTCTAGGGACGCCATCTTGGATGAAGTCCCTTAAAGGAACCTTCATTCGTCGTCTAGTCGTCGGAAGAAGAGGATGTATCCGCGCCGGAGGTCTTCAAGATGGAGCCGGTCGTCATCGGATGGAAGAACATAGAAGATGCGGCTTGAATGAAGATGTTTGCCGGTCCGGATCGACTCTTCTGCCCGGATAGGATGAAGACTTCTGCCCGAAGATGGAATTCTTTAGCCGCCGCTTGGATCCAGACTTCAGCCGGAGGATGGACGTCACTCTTCAGCCCCCGCTTGGGCTTGGATGAAGATTTAGGAGGCTCTTCTGGACCGATCGGGACCCGGTGTAGTGAAGACAAGGTAGGGAGATCTTCAGGGGCTTAGTGTTAGGTTTATTTAAGGGGGGTTTGGGTTAAATTAGGGGTATGTGGGTGGTGGGTTGTAATGTTAGGGGGGTATTGTATGGGGTTTTTTTACAGGCAAAAGAGCTGAATTCTTTGGGGCATGCCCCGCAAAGGGCCCTTTTAAGGGCTGGTAAGGAAAAAGAGCTTTTCTATTTTAATTTTAGAATAGGGTAGGGCATTTTTTTATTTTGGGGGGCTTTGTTATTTTATTAGGGGGCTTAGAGTAGGTGTAATTAGTTTAAAATTGTTGTAATATTTTTCTAATGTTTGTAAATATTTTTTTATTTTTTGTAACTTAGTTCTTTTTTATTTTTTGTACTTTAGTTAATTTATTTCATTGTATTTATTTGTAGGAATTGTATTTAATTTATTTATTGATAGTGTAGTGTTAGGTTTAATTGTAGATAATTATAGGTATTTTATTTAATTTATTTATTGATAGTGTAGTGTTAGGTTTAATTGTAACTTAGGTTAGGATTTATTTTACAGGTAATTTTGTAATTATTTTAACTAGGTAGCCATTAAATAGTTATTAAGCTATTGTACCTGGTTAAAATTATTAAAAAGTTGCCTGTAAAATAAATATTAATCCTAAAATAGCTACAATATAATTATAATTTATATTGTAGCTATATTAGGCTTTATTGTACAGGTGAGTATTTAGCTTTAAATAGGAATAATTTATTTAATAAGAGTTAATTTATTTTGTTAGATTTAAATTATATTTAATTTAGGGGGGTGTTAGTGTTAGGGTTAGACTTAGCTTTAGGGGTTAATAAATTTATTAGAGTAGCGGTGAGGTCCGGTCGGCAGATTAGGGGTTAATACTTGAAGTTAGGTGTCGGCGATGTTAGGGAGGGCAGATTAGGGGTTAATACTATTTATTATAGGGTTATTGAGGCGGATTAGGGGTTAATACATTTATTATAGTGGCGGTGAGGTCTGGTCGGCAGATTAGGGGTTAATAATTGTAGGTAGGTGGAGGCGACGTTGGGGGCGGCAGATTAGGGGTTAATAAATATAATATATGGGTCAGCGGTGTTAGGGGCAGCAGATTAGGGGTACATAGGGATAACGTAGGTGGCGGCGGTGTGCGGTCGGCAGATTAGAGGTTAAAAAAATTTAATAGAGTGGCGGCGATGTGGGGGGACCTCAGTTTAGGGGTACATAGGTAGTTTATGGGTGTTAGTGTACTTTAGAGCACAGTAGTTAGAGCTTTATAAACCAGCGTTAGCCCAAAAAGCTCTTAACTACTGACTTTTTTCTGCGGCTGGAGTTTTGTCGTTAGATTTCTAACGCTCACTTCAGCCAAGACTCTAAATACCAGCGTTAGAAAGATCCCATTGAAAAGATAGGATACGCAAATGGCGTAGGGGGATCTGCGGTATTGAAAAGTCGCGGCTGCAAAGTGAGCGTTAGACCCTTTCCTGACTGACTCTAAATACCAGCGGTAGCCCAAAACCAGCGTTAGGAGCCTCTAACGCTGGTTTTGACGGCTAACGCCAAACTCTAAATCTAGCCGATAGCCAGCAGAGGAAATTACACTCAAAGTGGGAGCTAAGCGAGATAAGTAATAAAATGTTAATTTCCAATTGCTCTCAATAAGTATTGGAATTTGGTATGCAAACAGAGATAAGATAAGGAAGCAAGTGTATGTACACAAAGTGATAACATAATGAGATCGGATTTCCCTGCAAGCTTTTTGATGGATTTTGGTGTCAAATAACAAAATCAGCCATTTTATATAAAAAGGAAACCTAAAGAAGCAATAAAGTGTTTACTCTGCAGCTGCTATACCAAGTTATTGGAAACACAAAGTTACAATATTTTCACTAGTCCTATATACTTATTTGCCAGGTTTTCCTGATGCCCAGTCCACATACACTAGGTGTTAGGATTATTGTTAATGGGAGGTTTTGCCCCCTCCCATACCAGGTTTGCCCCCTCCCACAACAGTACTGTCTGCAACATTCTTACACAGGAAATATTGAAAGTGATCACAATATGCATTTTTTTTTTACAACTTCAATGTTGGCATATGAGCATCATTAGAATTTTTCTGAAACAGGGTGCTACAGTCCTTAGATCAGGTGTCACACAGAATTATGCATAAATAGTAAGAATATCCCAAATAGCTAATGGTGTCATTTTATTATAAGCACTCTCATTCTTGAAAGGATTTTAGCGTCACAAGTTCAATTGTATTGCCTGTATACAGTCTTACTTCATAATACTTGAAGCCTATTATATGATATTATTGGCATCACTGGGGTGTCATACGCATATATAAAAAAAATTAGTTTTAAATTAATTTAAAAATAACACAAAAAAGTTTGAGGGCTGATGGTCTTAGAGGACCTTTAAACCTGACAATTGAAAACGCATAAAATGTTTCATTATTGCAAGTGAAACATTATAGCAATAATGATTCATTATTTATTTTCCAGCCTTTGCTTGAAAATAGACTAAACATTTTTGTTTGTTTGACTTTTAGGCAATTTGTGTGAGTTTGTGTTCACTTTTCCCTCCCTCCCTAAGCTTCTATGGTGTCACATGTTTTTAAAAGGTGGATTATCAATTTTGCATTAACAAACATGATAGGATAATCATTCTTTGCAATAGAAACTAAGCTGAATCAGTGCTAAACCTCCTAAATAGGATACAAGAGGACAGGCTACCCCAGTCTGCACATGAGCAAACAGACAGCCAGATTATGAGTTTTGCGTTATGAGTGGCTCGCTAATAACTTGCAAGTTATTTCCACCGCTCACCTTTAATAGCACTGCTATTACAGGTTTGCAAAAACCCGGAGTTTGCAGGGGCGATAAGGCTACGTTGAGCTCTATACCGCACACAAATACCAGCAGTGCTTTGAGCTGCTTTGACGTGCTCATGCACAATTTCCCCATAGACATCAATGGGGAGAGCCGGCAAAAAAAAAACTAACACCTGCAATAACGGAGCGTAAAGCTCCGTAACGCAGCCTCATTAAAGTCTATGGGGGGAAAAAATGTAAGTTTACACCTAACACCCTAACATAAACCCTGAGTCTAAACACCCCTATTCTGCTGCCCCTAACATCACCAATGTTCCAATCAGCCAATAGAATGCAAGCTCAATCCTATTGGCTGATTGGATCAGCCAATAGGATTAAAGATCAATCCTATTGGATGATTGCATCAGGCAATAGGATTTTTTACCCTTTAATTCCGATTGGCTGATAGAATTCTATCAGCCAATCGGAATTCAAGGGACGCCATCTTGGATGACGTCCCTTAAAGGGAACCTTCAGTGTACGGCTGGGACAGTATGAAGAGGATGCTCCGCACTGGATGTCTTGAAGATGGAGCCACTCCGCTTTGGAAGGATGAAGATAGAAGATGCCGTCTGGATGAAGACTTCTGCCCGCCTGGAGGACGACTTCTTACCGCTTGGATGAAGACTTCTCCCGGCTTCGTTGAGGACTTCTTGCCGCTTGGATGATGATTTCTCCCAGTTGGATGAGGATGGATGTCCGGGTCTTCCAAAACTGTAAGTGGATCTTCGGGGGTTAATGTTAGGTTTTTTTAAGGGTTTATTGGGTGGCTTTTATTTTTAGCTTAGGGTTTTGGGCAATGTAAAATAGCTAAATGCCCTTTCAGGGCAATGGGGAGCTTAGGTTTATTTAGATAGGATTTTATTTGGGGGGTTGGTTGTGTTGGTGGTGGGTTTTACTGTTGGGGGCTTGTTTGTAACTTTTTTTACAGGTAAAAAAAAGCTGATTTCTTTGAGGTAATGCCCCGCAAAAGGCCCTTTTAAGGGCTATTGGAAGTTTAGTGTAGGCTAGGGGTTTTATTATTTTGGGAGGGGCTTTTTTATTTTGATAGGGCTATTAGATTAGGTGTAATTAGTTTAAATATTTGATAATTTCTTTTTTATTTTGTGTAACTTAGTGGGGGGTTTTTGTAATTTAGTTAATTGTATTTCATTAATGTAATTTATTTAATTTTAGTGTAATGTTAGGTTTAACGGTAAGACAGGTTAGGTTTTATTTCACAGGTAACTTGTATTTATTTTAACTGTAAAATAAAAATAAAACATAAGTTAGATACAATATAACTATTAGTTATATTCTAGCTAGCTTAGGGTTTATTTTACAGGTAAGTATTTATTTAGTTTTAAATAGGAAAAAAATTAGGTATTAATTGTAATATTTATTTGGAATTATTTTATTTAGGTTAAAGTTAGTGGGTGTTAGGGTTAGGTTAGGGTTAGACTTAGTGTTAGGTTTAGGGGTTAATAACTTTAGTATAGTGGCAACGACATTGGGGGAAGCAGATTAGGGGTTAATAATATTTAACTAGTGTTTGCGATGTGGGAGTGCGGCGGTTTAGGGGTTAATACATTTATTACAGTGGCGGATTATAGATATAATTATATTAGGGGTTAATAATTTTATTTTAGTGTTTGCGATGCCGGAGGGCCTCGGTTTAGGGGTTAATAGGTAGTTTATTGGTGTTAGTGTACTTTGTAACACTTTAGTTATGAGTTTTATGTTACAGCTTTGTAACGTAAAACCCATAACTACTGATTTTCACGTGGCGGTGCAGATCTTGTAGTTATAGGCTGTACCGCTCACTTTTTGGCCGGACAGGCAAACTCGTAATACCGGCGCTATGGAAGTCCCATTGAAAAATGACTTTTTGAAAGGTGCGGTAGTTACATTGCGTGACGGCCAAAAAGGTGTGCGGTACAGCTATACCTACAACACCTGTAATACCAGCGGTAGTGAAAAAGCAGCATTATGAGCTATAACGCAAAACTCCTAATCTAGCTGAGAGTTTGTTCTATATCTGAATATTAGTTTTTGATTGGTTAGCAGGGGTTCTTTTGTTCTAGAGGACAGGGAAATCAGTAAACAGAATAAACATAACAATATACTCATTTGACAAAATAAAGCTTCAGTTTTCATTGCAAAATGATTTATATATATGAATGTTCATAATCATGTAGATTTACAGTTTGTGTTTAATTACCCTTTAAAGAAGACTGTTATTTATGTCTCAATCAGTAGCAAGCACATATTATATGTTTTACCTCTTGTTTGTGTAGAACAACAACAACATTTTGTGTTCCTCCAAGTCTGTACCCATTAAACAAGGAATAACATCACATTATATCATAGGGATGTAAATGAGTGCTTGTAATTACGATTCATTTTCTGGATCGATATATCAATAAATATTTGCAAATATACAACTTGTTCATATATATATACAACTTGAGATTGTAATCTAAAATGTCATAGTAAAACAAATTTGCAATATAATTTAATTACTGGTATACCCCACTCATACAGTGGGTTAAGGACCGGAGCCCCCTGTAAAGTGAAAACCGCCTTAAAGGGACATGAAACCCAATTTTGTTCTTTCATGATTTAGAAAGAGCATGTCATTTTAAACAACTTTCTAATTTACTTCTATTATCTAATTTGCTTCATTCTTTTGATATCACTTGCTGAAAAGCATATCTAGATATTCTCAGTAGCTGCTGATTGGTTGCTGCACATAGAGGCCTTGTGTGATTGGCTCACACATGTACATTGTAATTTCTTCAACAAAGGATATCTAAAGAATTGAGCAAATTAGATAATAGAAGTAAATTGGAAAGTTGCTTAAAATTGCTTGCCCTATCTGAATCATGAAAGTTTAATTTTGACTGGAATGTCCCTTTAAAGTGAAACAAGGCAGTTTTAGCTTTCTTTTCACTTGCCAATGTGTTTAAAAACTTGAAAACATGTTTGAACTAACATATATTAGGGGTGCAATATTGCTATGTTTAGTTTAACACTAGCACAGCATTCAATTAGTATTAAATAAATACTGTACCTGTAAAATAGTGACAATTACTGTACAATTTGCCAGACTATAGCACTGAGACACCGATTGCACTGTAATGCTGTAAACAGAGTGAACTAAGCATAACAAAATGGTGCCAGTCACTTTTCTCACAATCTCACGATGATTACAGAACTGTTACAAACTCCTTGGAGGTTGAACTTCAGCTCCACAAATCGCTGTATTAGCGAAGCGCTGTAAAAGTGAGGTATACCTGTATTTAGCTTAACCATCATTTATGTAATTTAAAGGAACAGTCTAGACCCAATACCTATTCTTTATTACTTATTTTTACATACCAGACAAGCATCTTGCAGCGGGTTCCACATCTATAAACTTGTATGGAGTACATGAAACTTTTAAATAACCATCGTTTGTTAGCATCTGAAAATGGCTGCAAAGCTCCGCTGTTCTTCTTGTCCAGTTAGCGGTTTTCTTGTATGACAGTTTAGCAGCCCAAGACAAACAGGATTACTTTAGAGACCATCCTGGAGTCATTTGATAATCATCAAACTAATTTAGAAGTCATTTGTAAATCATCAGACATCATCAGGCTTGTAAAGTCATCAGCTAAGTTAAAAAAGTCTGGGTGATGATTTCAGAATGATTAGCAGATTACCTTACTGATTACTTCACAAGCATGAACAGCCAATGAATGACTCTAAAGCACTGGTTTTCAAACCTATCCTCAGGCCTCCCCAACAGGCCAGGTTATCAAAATTACCTTGGATGAGAACAGATAAAATAACAATGTTTAGTAATCAGCTGATTATTTCACCTGTGCGCTAGTTCAGATATCCTCAAAATGTGGCCTGTTAGGGAGACCTAAAGACAGGTTTGAAAACCAAGGTTCTAGAGTCTTCTCATTTAAATATTTTTGCCTGTGGGCATACTTCAAGATGGTTTCTGATGACTAGTCTGGAGTCATCGATTACTTTAGGAAGATCATCCTTTTTAACTAGGAAGTGCACGTTTATATTTCAAATTGCACATGCACAAATCAGCGTGTGCAAGTAGGAAAACGTATTCACTAGTCGATCTTGATTGGACAAACTTAACATACTAAAATATACATGCAATAGGTGGCCGAAGCTTGGCGGCCATTTTCGGCTGCTAACAAATGATGATTATTTAAATGTCTCATGTACTTCTTACAAGCCTATAGATGTGGGACCAGTTGCAGGATGCTTCTCTGGTATGTAACAATAAGTAATCATGCACTGGGTCTAGACTGTCCCTTTAACTTAGAAAATTGTGAGTTTAGAGGACTATAAGTGCACGCTGCAGAAATTACAAGCCTAACCCTGTTACATATATGTCCCTGATTTGTTTCAGCAGGGGTCAATAAATAAAAAAAAAATAATAAAAAAAAGCAATGCAACTTTTGCTAACATAATGACTGGCAATTTGAGTTTGGTTATTGAAAAACAATTGTAGCAAACAAGGTGTTCATTTATTTGACATATCGTTACATCTGTATGATATCTTATGCTATAGCACGACAACAGAAATAATTACAATATGTTTAGCGTCCTTTTTAGTTCATATCTCCCATCATAAAAACAAACCTGGGACCAAGTGAAATGATGAGTATGTGTAAATATCAAGGGGCATAAGGATTAATATCATACAGATATAAAAAAAACAACAGTTCATTGAATCCAAATGTAATAAAACAAACATTGATATTAATGAAAAAAAGCACCCAGTAGCAACTTATTTTGTCTAAAGAACACCAAAATATTGTGCAAGTGAGGTGTGGTCACAGTTCACCTAAAAACAGTTGAAAGTATAATAAATATCATCTTTACTAGGTGTGGTGTGTTTTGTTTTTATTCAAACTAAAGTTTGTGATTATAAAACTTAGAAATTAAGATCTGTGCTTCCGTAATAACTTTTGGAATCCAAAAATGAAGACCTTTATTCTAATGAAATGTAGTTATTATAAATGCTCTTGCTTGCAATGTATATTTGCAGTCCCATGGATGGACAGTCTTTAACTGAAAAATATAAGTGTAAGAAAGTAGGTCTGGTAGGCTTACAACTTAATTTATTAATTGGTGTTGGGTGTAAGCTTAATATCTTTATTTATTGGTTTTGAGTTGTTGTTTTTTTCACTTTCTTTCAAAGAGCCTGAACAAAAGACTGGACATCTGGAAACTCAGCGAGCCTCTTGTGCAATAAAACAGATAATGTCAAAATTTGTCCCTTAAGGGAGCTAGCAGAATGGCCCTTCTCCAGCCCATCCTGGAAAAAGGAAAGAATTCTGGAAACCCTAACTTTATGGCAAGGGAATCCACGCTCTTCACAGCAGAATAAGGAGGTCCTCCACACCTTATTATAGATGCGGCATGTAACCGACTTATGAGCTTGAATGAGAGTATCAATAACTCTCTCAGAGAAACCTCCCTTGGCTAGGACTAAGCGTTCAATCTTCACGCAGTCAGCCTCAGAGAATCTAGATTTTGATGAACAAAAGGACCTTGTACCAGCAGATCCCTGCGACAAGGTAACCTCCATGGAGAAGATAAGGACATCTCCATCAGATCCGTGAACCACATCCTCAACGGCCAAGATGGAGCAATTAGAATCACTGAAGCTTGCTCCTGTTTGATGCAGGCCACTACATGAGGGAGTAGTGGTAACGGCGGAAAAATGTAGATCAGACTGAACCTCCAAAGTACTGCTAATGCATCTATTAGCACCGCCTGAGGATCCCTGGACCGCAACCTATTTCTGGGTAGCTTGGTATTGAGCCGGGACTCCATGAGATCTTGAGATCCAACTCCGGCATCCCCCATCTGTTGCAAATCTCCGCAAAGACCTCAGGGTGGAGAGACCATTCCCCCGGATGAAAGGATTGTCTGCTGAGAAAATCCACTTCCCAGTTGTCCACACCCGGAATGCGGAGCAGTTGTGGGCCTCCGCCCATTCCAGAATTCGAGATACTTCCCTCATTGCTAGGGAGCTCCTCGTTCCCCCCTGATGGATGAAGTAAGCCCCCGAGGTTATGTTGTCTAATTGAAATCTGATAAATGGGGACAAACCCAGGAGAGGCCAAGCCTTCAGAGCATTGAAAATAGCTCAAAGATCCAAAATGTTGATCAGGAGGAGAGATTCCTCTCGAGTCCACAGGTCCTGTGCCTTCCTGGCACCCCAAACAGATCAACCATCCTGAGAGACTTGTGTCCGTAGTCACAATCTCCCAGGATGGTCTCAAGAAGGATGTCCCTTGGGACAGGTGAATTGGATAGAGCCACCAGGAGAGCGATTCTCTCGACCGGTTGCCCAGAATAATCTGCTGAGACAGATCCGAAAGATTGCATGTACAGCTGAAGAGGTCTGAGATGGAATCTGGCAAAAGGAATGATGTCCATGCAGGACATCATGAGACCAATCACCTCCATACACCAAGCCACAAAGGGCCTTAAAGAGGTCTGAAGGGCAAGACAATTGGAAATTAGCTTGTATTGTCTCTGGTCTGTAAGAAATTTCCTCATGGATATGGAGTCTATTATAGTACCCTGGAATTCCACCCTGGTACTGGGAATAAGAGAACTCTTTTCTAAGTTTATATTCCATCCATGAGATCGAAAAAGAGAAAAAAGGGCTTTCGAATGGTCCTCTGCCAGATGACAGGATGGTGCTTGAACCAGAATATCATCTAAGTAAGGTGCCACTGCTATACCTCTGGTTCTGGCCACTGCGAGCAGAGCCCCCCGAACCTTCGTAAAGACTCTTGGGGCAGTAGCTAGACCAAACGGAAGTGCAATAAACTGAAAGTGCTGGTCCAGGAAAGCAAATCTTAGGAACTTGACATGTTCCTTGTGCATAGGGACATGATGGTATGCATCCTTTAGGTCTATCATGGTCATGGACTGTCCTTCCTGAACTAAGGGAAGAATGGACCTTATTGTCTCCATCTTGAATAAGGGGACAGATAGGAATTTGTTTTAACGGTTTAGGTCCAGAATTGGGCAAAATGTACCCTCCTTATTTGCACCACAAATAAAAGAATTAGCTACCCTTAAGGCCTTAATTCTTTCCTGGATCTCGTCAAAGGAGACCCTCCACCTCGATCAACTCAGATAAGGAGTCGCACCAGTAGGTAGCCACTTCATCAACTGCAGCAACAGCCGCTGCCAGTTGAAACAAATATCCTGCATGCTGAAACATTTTTCTTAATAGAGTTTCCAGCTTCTTATCCATGGGCTCCTTAAATGACGAGCTATCCTGAAGCAGGATAGTACTGCGTTTAGCCAGAGTGGAGATAGCACCATCCACCTTAGTGACAGAACCCCACAACTCTAATTGAGAGTCCAGAACAGGGAATAATTTCTTAAAATAAGATAAAGGGGGAAAAGAGCCAAGTCTTTCCCATTTGTTCTTAATAATGTTCGCCATCTTAACGGGAACCGGGACAGTCTGTGGAACAACCCTGTCCTCGTAGACCTTATCTAATTTAGGCATACAAAGTTCCTCAGGTAATTTAGATTCTGGAACCTCCAAAGTAGCCAAAACTTCCTTTAGCAGAAAGTGTAAGTGTTCAATCCTAAATCTAAAGTCTGGTTTCTCCGCAGCTGGAGGCTTAGAGGCAGCAGATTCCAGCCCAGAAAGAGCATCCTCTGACGTATCAGAAGTGTCTTCACCAGCGGATAATCTATTATCAGATAAATCCAATAAGCTAGTAGATGACCCTTGGGAAGGATAGCAATATTTGACCTTTCTCTTGCGCTTAGCAGGGCGAGGCAAAGCACTGAAGGCTGCAGACACTGCCATTGCTCAGTAAAGTCTAGCGGTAAAAGGGCCCCTCCAGATGGAGGAATAGGAGTGCTACGGGAAGCTGCATGTGAATTAGGAGATGACTGTAGGGTGCGCACCTCACAGGATGGAGACTCCTCAGAGGTGGATGGCTCAGTAGTACTAAAAATATTGGCTTTCTTTGATATAATTACTTTATCAAGGCATGTGGAACATAATTGAGCAGGCGGGTATACCGTGGCCTCCCCACAATATAGACAGGCATTGGATTTCGGTAAAGAAAGAGTACCCTCTAACATATCAAAGTCCTCCATAGCTTGCGCTTATAAAATGGACAATAGAAAAAGAAAAAAGGCACCTTTATACCCCAATGGCTGGGGTACTCACCACCTCCTCTGACCCAGGCCCAAAAGAGAAACAGCTTTGTCTCTGGTAAACCACACGGTCAGGAAAAAGAGAAGATCAGTGTGACCACACCCGGTCACGTGGTGTGCCAAGCAGGACCGCCCCTGCTGCAGCTAAAAGCGCACCAAGCCTAACAGGCTGCGCAGCTAAATCAAAATGAAAGAAAACCTGTATGTTCCAACATCTGCCTGAGCCTCATCTCACACATGTCGCTGCATAAACACAATATTTACATTATGTGATTAATCCCCCCCTGTTCAATAATCCCCTTCCGGAGATATTAACCCTTGATTCCATACAGATAAAAGGAGTCACACTGTGACCCTGTCTTCTTGCGTTATCATAAGTGTATAAAATTAAAAAATCTTACCGGAATCTATGCCGTGGAACAGAAACACAGCCTCTCAAGTTTGACAGTCTTGTAGCATCGCTCCTGACAGGGTCTTTAGTGAAAAAAGCAGACAGTGAAACTCGTCAACACTAATTGCTTAAGGAGCTGTTAATACGAGTTTGGATGGGTTTGCAGAAAGACTCTCCCTGCATCTCCAGATTCTAACATTCGTCAATGCTCTCACTGAGAGGATAACAAGACTACTTAAAACTTCAGTCCCATTCTGAAGGGTAGATACCCTCCATAAGTAACTACTCCGTATCTTCTGACACTTCTCTGCTAACCTTCTGTGACGAAAGGCAAAGAATAACTGGGGGATGAGGGAAGTGGGGGAGGGATTTAATCCTTTGGCTGGGGTGTCTTTGCCTCCTCCTGATGGCCAGGTTCAGTATTTCCCACAAGTAAGGAATGCAGCTGTGGACTCTCCTCATATTAAGAAGGAAAAGAAGACAAAATAATTAAAGTATATATGATATATCATTTTATTATACCATCGCAAAGTGTTTAATGTCCCTTGAAGGCACACAATAGAGAAATTGTAATAAAACTACACATGCACAAAATGTTGTGAAATTAATATTTGTAATACTGTACAAAATGTATGTCAAAATACAAAAAAAACACATATTACCCTAAGAGTAAATGTTGCACTTTTATATCCCTTTAATGTTATACTTTAAAGGGGAAATGAAAACACTTGGTGGTTTTTTTTTAGCAGTTATCTGCTTCCAGAATCTGTTTCTGTGTTACAGAGAAACACATCCTGTGCATCGAATATATTCATATCCATGTTGAATACTATGGATGTGAAACCTGTTTAACGACTTCGCCTCTTTCCTCCCTTGAGATTTTTGTAAATATTCTATGTTATGAAAGATTCACATATAATAACATCAAGGGCTTGGAATCCCTCTCAGTCAGTAAATTGACAATATTGCAAGCAATTTTATACCGAGGCCCAGTGTAGGTTATCTGGAATATAGATAAAAATACTCACTGTTGAGTCTGGCATTTCCACTTAGTCTGAATGAACGTAATTGTGAATACATAATGATTTTAGATCAATAGTTACGTCTCTGGAATTCAAGTATAGACAACGCTGGTTACAGAATTAAATGAATTAATATTGCTGGAAATTATTTGTTGTTGCTTATTTAACAAACAAGGGAACTGAAATTATTTTTTCTGTTTCTATCATTTGTATCTAATTTTTAGTGTTAGAAGTTGCTGTACAAATTCTGATTTTGTACAAAACTCCTACAATGAAAAGAAATCATTATTATCTTGCTGTCAGTTCAGGTGGAAGATACTTTTACTAGTATCGCTCTACTGCTTGTTTGTAAAATCTGTGTTCTATTTTCAGTCACAGTGCTGCAGATAGAAGTGGAAAAAACACATAGCAGGGCTGCAGGAAAGGGATTAGAAGCACTTTGCATTTACACACAACACAGGGCCTCGAAGACATAAATAATATCCTGTTCTTAAAAGCCAGAGAGCTCGACCATGAGGCATGAAAAGCAAAATTGTCAATGTGTAGGTCACAGTCTGTGTACAGTATATGTGTACATGATAGGCCCTTGATTGTTCCAGCCTAGAGCTTCATTTCCTGATTAGGGAGGGAGCAGAGAAGGCAGAGAAAACTCCTTTCAGCTCTGCCTTAAAGGGAGACGCTAAAGAAAAGTAGAAAAAAAAAAAAACAACCCAGCTATTCAGACACGCTGAGCTTGACGTATCTGAGGGATCTAGTGTGGAGTGTGGCCAGCCTGGATTGAGGAGATTGGGGCATGTGATACGACTTGTCAAACAATTGCACTGTGACGGGCATGCAGAGTTTTAAAGGAGCCCGCGCTGAGACAGTTTACGTATAGAAAGGGAGGGATGACAGAGTCCCCCTTATAATAATCATAATAAAAAATAGGTGATCTCTGTATTTACGTCTCACAACTTTATCCCCCTGGAGAGTAAACATATGGAGTAGGTAACACTGATTTTACAAGTGGATTTTTTTGGGGGGATCTATTCAAAAATGGAAAGAGAGCAAGCAGTGGCGGCAGGGGGTGAGGATTCCCCTGGCAAAAACACAGATTTGACCACTGGCAGGAATTCAAAAAGGAAAGCCAATGACCCCGACGAGGGCAAAAACAAGCCCAAACTGGTGAGTGCAAGCTTGAGTGTCCCTGGTTGATATTGTCTCCTGAGTATCCAGTGAATGGGTAAGGGGAGGGCAGGCTTCCTGGGTAGTTTCCATGTCCACTGTATGTAGAGGAGGCCAAGCTAAAAGCGTGTGCTGTATATTCTAGCATCTCTCACTTCTTTCTAGGTGATGCTGGGAGAGGGGAGGGGATGTCTGGTGAACCATGGAGAAGGAGGGGAGATTGGGGAGCTGGTGTAAGAAGGAGGGAGTGACATTGATAGATTATATTGCACTGTGTGTCAGCCTTGCTGCCTTTATAAAATATGTGTTTGGAGTGGGCACCTGTTTTTGTTTCTCTCTGTATACCTGTCTGTGCTTGTGTCTATCTGTCACAGAGGTTGCCCATATATCTGTGCTTCCCTCTCTGACTTCTGCAACTGTCTGTCCTCATTCTGATCCTTTGACAAATTAAAGCCTGTATACACAAACAGGAGGTACCCTTACAGTCTATCACTGTCTTTTCCAAGTTTATATTGTGTTGAGAAAATATAGTATCATGTTATTTATTAACTTTATATGGCTATATAAAACTATTTAAACAATTGTGTTTTTGCAAATGTGTATAGGGTAATGAGGAGCTAGCCCCCCCCCCCTTTTTTTAAATAAAGAGACATTTGTCCTATAGATTGTAAATTTATTGGAGCAGGGATCTATCTATCATCTACCTACCTAATATCTATCTATCTATCTATCTATCTATCTATCTATCTATCTATCTATCGAATATCTACCTATTCTGAAATCATAGTATTTCTATTAATATATCACATTATATTTATCCCTGAGGTACATATAGTATTTTATAGATGCTTTTGCTATACAATTGACATAAAATAGATGTTTTTATTTGAAAGCTAATTTGTATTGCCTTATGAAAATTACTTAAGTATTATTTACACAGAGTAAAATGCATTAAATGGGGCTGAATTTAGAAAAATAAGTAAGGATATAAAAAAAAACATACATGAAAGAATATAAAATAAAGCTGAATGTGTGGTCATAGTTAAATGAGAGTGCATCTGTTCTTCTTCACTATTGAAAATACACTTTGCTGTCATTGTTTGAGGTTGCGGCTTTGTCATGTTTCTTAGCGACAAGCGAATTCTGTGAGAGATGTCTCTAAGCTTATTTTTAGAGAAATTTTCCTCTGCAAGATTGAATTAGAACTGAGACTAAGTGATTTTTTCATTGAAATGACAATTAGTGAATATGTTCTGTTAGATAAAAGCCTTTAGTGAATTATCCAAATGCAACTGCGTCCGTCTGCAACACTGTAATGAGACAGGTAAACTATGTATGAAACGGAGACATATGCAGAGCTATTATCATAAATAGTATACATTGCTCAACATACGTTAAACTTTTTTTTTTGTGTGTGTGTGTTCCCCCAGGGAGGTATACATTAACTGTCTGTAAATATAGTTTTCTCAGATGCTAATTACTCTGCAAATCTCCCAACACTTCAAACTTGGTAACAAGAGGTCAAGGGTGAATCAGAGAGGTCTTGAAAAGGAGTAATGTGATCTGTGGCAGGTTACATATCCTAAGGGTTTAGTCTGGGCAGGAAAAAAAGTAGTCCCAGTTTTAATTTGTTAAATTGGCAAAAATAGATGAAGAAGCAAAAGGGGTTTTAGAAATCTTGGATGCAGATATTTAACCACAAAATGTAAGGGACATGTAAGTCAAGATTCATGATCTGTGTATAAAATTGCACACACAGTTGCTACATAGTGCTCAAGGTATGTGCACACTTCTGAGCCTACCTCAGTATGCTCTCGCTGCAAGAATCTTTATTTGATAGCACACTATATCTGCATCATGAAAGCTTCCATGTAAAGAAGTGTTAAACCCATGTTAAAGGTCCAGAATAAACAATGCACTACTGGGAGCTAGCTAAACATATCTGGTGAGCAACTCAAAAGAGGCATATGTGTGTAGCCACCCATCAGCATCAACCTGAGCCTACCTAAATATGCTTTCCAAAGCATATCAAAATAATGAATTCAATTTAATTAAAAAAGTAAACAAAAAAGTCTCTTAAAGGAACACTAAAAAATAAATACATTTTATGCACCATCCTCTAATCATGAAACCTAGGTTACACTACCGGTATCTGATGGAGAGTGGAAACAAAATCAGCACTAGAATGCAGTGAAAGATAGACTTCAACATGACGGTACCCATGACTTGAGGATGGATAGAAATAACTATGCTTAGAAAATGTATTTAGTGCTTTATGTCCCTTTAAAATTGAATGTTCTATGAATGAAAATGTAATTTTCATTTTCATGTCTCTTTAAATATCAAGGGTGCAAAGGAAAATGTTGGGGATCTCCTCTTCAACGTCCTATTTTTATTTGTTTATTTTTATGAAATCCTAATTTTCACCCTTTACCTCTCTTATTTTTCTGTAAAAAGTACTTGACATTTAATACGACGCTGCTACAAATTCAGTACAGCTAGTACCTTTGAGGTTTAGGGGATGCTACAGTAACTAATTGACATGCATAGCACCCCCAAGTCCCCAATATCACCTCTGAAATGGCATAAAGAGGGACAGAGCTCTGGAATTGGGAAATCTAGTAAAATGAGGGGTGGATGAAATGTCTTATTCTGGGTTCTTGCATTTCTGAAGATTTTCTGTATGTGCATTTAGTAACAAAAATCTGATTCTGCTTTAGCTCAGTATTTCAAAGCAAATCTGTCTGCATATGGGATACAGTTACTTCTCTCACTTATTTTACTTTCTTACATGTGACTTTTTAAATGCATGTACTGCAGTCCTGTATTAAGGACACATTTTATAGCAATAAGGACACATTGTATAGCAATAAGGACATATGCTAATCAGAGGATTGTAAAACATTGCTTTAGGGTACAGTATGAATGGTATAATGGGTATTTCCAGTCTTACTGTAAATACACAGCATTTGGCTTGTTTTGTGGTTGAATTATAAAAAAACAAGACAATACTTAGCAGCCCCCCTTGTACAGTGAACATATTAAAGGGACAATCTGATAAAAACTATGCAAAATAGATTAAACACATAGGCAAAGTTCCACTCAGCAGTCACAAGCTTTGCAGCTCCTGAGCGAACCACATAGGGTTGAACATCAGTTGCACAACTCGTCAATCATGGTGTGGCTCCCATGCATGACTTTATATATGTATTTAATCCAGGGCTCAACAAACTCATGTGCCTGGGAGCCACTATCTCCTAGAATTTTACCCCTGGCTCCTAACTTTTTGGGTTATTCTCCATATAGCTATATACAAATATCACTGTTTGGCTCCTAAAAGAGTGCCTGGCTCCTAAATTTTCTTACTGGATCCTAAATATTAAAGAGATTTGTCCCTCTACAGAGATTAAACACAGTTATCTAGGGCCAGTAATGCAAATATGACACACTCAGATTAGTAATGATTAGATCAGTAATGCAAATATGACTAACAGATTAGAGTATGCAATTCGTACATTAGATTGTCCCTTTAATGCTATAGTTGTAATATCTTCAATTATAAGTCAACTGCAAGAAATGTGAAAGTAGAACATAATAAAATGTTCCCCTGAATGCTAATCAAGTAGCAAGTCATTTTACCATATACATAGCACACCTCTCTTCTCCTTCTGGTGCTAGTGGGATAATGCACAAAGCATTTAAAGGCCCCAAGGCTCCCTAGACTTCCCTTCAAGTTAATTCCTAATAATATACTATAAAATGCTAATGCACAGCCAATAACTGGTACAGTCTCAGTGTTCATCCCCATTCCTCTATTAAAACTCCTCTAATGCAATCTTAGTATCTAGCAAATAGCACGGGTCAATCCCAACAGTACAATAAACATTTTATATAATGTGCAGCCATCACACAACCCAACTGCACAGCTCATTCTCTGCAGAGCTTTAACTGCCCATTTTATTCACTAACGTAGAAGTTTTGACAATTTCCAGGAACTCAGCAAGTGGTCTATTCTGAGTACTTACCACTTAGCTAACCCACAAATTTACACAACAAATGGGATTCTACCACAACTTCATGAGATTTCTGATTGCGATACCGCAGAGATGTTGCCACCTTTGACATTTCATGGTTAAGAATCTAAGGTAAAACTTGCATTAGGGTCACAACCAATGTTCCCTCTAAGGCCAGTTTTGTGAGCTGCCCAGCAGTGAAACAGTTAATAAGGGAACCACACATTGCAGTCTGCTTTGTGTAAAGTTTACTAATTGCTCAAATTAACTGTTTCACTGCTGGGCCGCTCACAAAACTGGCCTTAGAGGGAACACTGGTCACTGCCCCTCCCCCCGCAAAGGTCCAATGTACAAATATATTTAAATGAAAAATAATAATACATTAAATATCATACTTATCACATATAAACTGTATATGATGAAAAGAAAACGTCCCAGTCAATATAAGGTCAAAAGGGTGAAGAGGTGATCCTGATTTTTGTGTGCCTTTTACTGTGTCGCTGCTTCTGTTTGTCGGTGAATCTCAGCAGAGAACCGGATCAAAGTAGAACATGTAAAGAAAAAAAACAGCGCATCCACGATTCAATGTACACTTTAATATGAGTTGACACGCATAAAAAAACAAAAGACACTTACAAGAAGTGAGAATAAAAACTGCACATCTGTGGAAATAATCCAACAGTCAGTTAGAAACAGGACTCCACGAACCAGACAGGTCTCCCACTTCGCCGCCTGCAGCTTGATGCGGATCCCGTAGATGTTGTTAACACTGTCCATGTCACTGAGTCAAAAATCCAAGGTAGCACTGAACAATAATATGTTCATACAACAGACCAAACATCAAGAAACTAGTAAGTCTCTGTCCGTAATTGTCAAACACAACACGCCCCTACGCGTTTCATCAGCACGCTAACCAACTTTCTCAAGGGTTCATTGATTGTCATTGGTGGTCAGTCTGACCACCAATGAACCCTTGAGAAAGTTGGCTAGCGTGCTGACGAAACGCGTAGGGGCGTGGCCAACAAAGCAGCGTGTTGTGCTTCCTAGCCTCTTCTCCACTTCTTAGGTGGAGAATTTTAATCTCCCGGTCTCGTCCAACTGGGGAGATTGACAGCTCCTGCCTGTGCGTGATTGGCTGTGCACGGGCAGGGGGCAGTGTTGCACAAGAGAACAAAATAGTGCTCTTGTGCAATGCTGAATTCCAGCAGCGGATTGCTGCCCGCCAGAGGCGAGCTCGGGTGGATAGGGGCGCATATGTACGCCCCAGTCTGCCCTAGCTTTGTATCCATTGTGACACTACAACTGCAGTATAGGCTTTGTGGCAACGTTCCTAACAAGAACCAAAAAGGGTATCTATAGACAAAATATTCAAAAGGTATTCAGCTCTAAAATATACAAAGTACTAAGAAGTGCAAAATCTGAACTTTACAAACTGTTCCCATGCTAGAAAGTTAGTTATAAAACTGCAATATTAGTTGTGCACAAACATGCATTATGTGCTAGTTGCATAATAAATTTAAATAGACATAAAAGTTTGCTGAGGTATGCATATCTTATCTTAGAGATATTTTATTTTAAAGGGATAGAAAAATCAAAATTGGAATATGCATGGGTGCATGTTTGCAATATACTTCCATTTCCAAAAACTCTTCTAGTAAAACCTTTTTTTCTGTGGCATACACACATATCCCGTGAGGGCCTGTGCACCAGTATTCAAACACTCCCCCTTCTTAGAGAGTCAGCCGGGGCTTGTATGAAACAAATGATTTCTTCTCAGAAGCAATACACACCACTGCCAGCTCTTTGAGCAGGCATGGTATTTGAACAATGTGCACAGGCCCTCACAGGATATGTGAGTATGCTGCAGAAAAACAGTAATATCTTTCACTTGAAGCATTTTTGCTAATGAAAGTATATTGCAAAAATGCTTCTATTTCACATTGAAATGCACCCAAGCACATTTCAATTTTGACTTTTCTATCCCTTTAATTTTAAAAAGTAATTGTTTTATTTAACACACTCCGAATAATAAAAACAATATACAATTATTTTTTTTTAATAAATGTATGCTCTAAATATTTAAAAATAGTAATGCTTGTGCCTTATAGCTTAATTCATATTTCATATGAATGTCCCTTTAAGCAGAGAGAGATGCTGCCTTTGGGCTAACTGCATTCCTTACAACTCACAGTTATCTATGAACTGACTATAATAAGAAGGATGAACAACCAAGAATTATTAAAACTTTTAAGTGTTAAGGAAATGCAGTAAACTGCAAATGTGTGAAGACCTTAAGGGGCCGATTTATCTTGCTCCGTATGGAGCTTGATGCCCCTGTTTTCGCACGAGCCTTCAAGCTCGCCGGAAACAGAAGTTATAAAGACCGCTGCTCCATAACTTGTCCGCTTGCTCTGAGGCCGCAGACAGATATTAACCCGATCGAATATGATCGGGTTAATTGACACCCCCTGCTAGCGGTTGATTGGCCGCGAATCTGCAGGGGGCGGCATTGCACCAGCAGCTCACTAGAACTGCCTGTGCAATGATAAATGATAAATGCAGACAGCGTATGCTGTTGGTATTTATTGATGTGCAGCAGACATGATAAGCTACATCGTATCATGTCTGCTCGCACAATGATAACTATAAATCACATTCATTGTAGTTGTTAAGATAGAAACTAAATACATAATACATTTTGGGAGGTGTGAATAGTAGTATATAATTAAAGAGACAGTCTACTTCAGAATTTTTATTATTTAAATAGATAGATAATCCCTTTATTACCTATTCCCCATCTTTGCATAACCAACAATGTTATATTAATACACTTTTCACCTCTGTGATTACCTTGTATCTAAGCATCTTCTGACAGCCCCCTGATCACATGGCTATTTACTTATTATACATTGACTTGCATTTTAGCCAATTACTCATAAATAGCTCCACGGCGTGAGCACAATTTTATCTATATGGCCCACATGAACTAGCAGTCTCCTGTTTTGAAAAGCTAAAAAAAAAAAAGGAAGGGATTAAGAAGCTGTCTGTAGTGGCTTAGAAACAAGCAGAAATGTAGATGGTTTAGATGTTATAAAGTATTTTAATTTAACAATGCTGGTTGTGCAAAGCTGGGGAATGGCTAGTAAAGGCGTTATCTATCTTTTTAAACAATAACAATTTTGGTGTTGACTATCCCTTTAAATGAGAGAACTCCATTTTTAAGAGCATTTTGTAGTGTATGTTTTTCTTTGCTGCAACTATAAGAGAGCATTTTACAATATACTACTGTGTTGGTTTGTTGTTGCTGTTTTATTTAACCAGTCTTTCTGTGCTTTAAAAAGACATGTCTCTCTTATGCTTGTGGGCTATGGCAGAGTCAACTAACAGAATTGTGGGAAAGTTCTTTATCAGCCAGTAAACTTCTATTCTTCAGTCAAGTGGTGCATTGATTGTTTCAAAATCAAGTTTTATTCTAATCTTTATCTCTCAAAACATTTTTTTAAATATGTTTAAATAGTGATCTTTTCTTTTGCGTCCCAATTTTGCTGAGTTTAATGTTCCCTTAAAGGGACATAAAACCCAATTTTTTTCTTTTGTGATTCAAATGGAGCATGACATTTTAAACATCTTTCCGATTTATTTCTTTTATCTAATTTGTTTTGTGCTCTGGGTATCTTTTGCTGAAAGTATACTTAGACAGGCTTAGAAGCTGCTAATAGGTGGCTGCAGATATATGCCTCTTGCTACTGATTTTCAGCTAGCTCCCAGTAGTGCATTACTGCTCCTTCAACAAATGATACCAAGAGAATGAAGCAAATTAGATCATAGAAGTAAACTGAAAAGTTGCTTAAAATGGTAAAATCTATCTGAATCAGAAAAAAATGTGGGTTTCTTGTCCTCATTTTAGTAAATTCTTTGTGAAATAACCTTCAGATAGTATATTCTCATAACTGACTATTACCCTTTCCACCTACTCAAATGTTCCATTTTTGAAAGGACAGCATCTTTTTAATGGAGATGCATCTCCCACACAGCCTTGGTTATGTACCACTTAAAGGGATATTAAACAGTTTGAGATTTTAATATGAAATGTTTAATTATGTGTCATAGAAAAAGAAAACTGTGATATACTTACATTATTTATTTTGCCCCTTGTTCCTGTAATTGGAAGGTCAACTAATTTAAAGGCGATTTAAAGGTAAAATTAATATAATTTTGACATTATTGGGCAGTACGTGTACGATTAAAGAGTTTTCTTGCCCCCCAAAACTGCCACTTTTCTCCTTAGTAGCCTGCCTGTCAGTTTTTTGGGGTTGTTTGCAAATCCCAACCAAATCGGTAGCATCATACACTTAAGGCTCCATGTACCTACATGCAGGCAGACAGACAGCTTCTCAACTTGCGAATCTGTCCGCCCACCTTCGCTACATACGGGCAGCGGATCTATTGATCCGCTAGCCCGTATATATCATTACACACTCATGGGTGTGTAATGACCGTCCCTTCATTTGCACAACCAATCACACGACTGAGGGGGCTGACAATCAATGAGAGCAAGCTGTGGGAGTTGTCCCTAGTAGTTTATACTTAAAGGGACACTGAACCCAAATTTTTTTTCTTTTGTGATTTAGATAGAGCATGCAATTTTAAGACACTTTCTAATTTACTCCTATTAGAAAATGTTCTTCATTCTCTTGGTATTTTTTATTTGAAAAGCAAGAATGTAAATTTAGATGCCAGCCCATTTTGGTGAACAACCTGGGTTGTTCTTGCTGATTGGTAGATAAATTCATCCACCAATAAACAAGTGCTGTCCAAGGTTCTGGACTTTCTTTTTCAAATAAAGATAGCAAGAGAACAAATTGATAATAGGAGTAAATTAGAAAGTTGCTTAAAATTGCATGCTCTATCTGAATCACAAAAGAAAAAAAATTGGGTTCAGTGTCCCTTTAAAGAGATAAAAAGGTTTAAAAATAAATGGGCATGGGTGCAGTTCAATTTTAAGTGGAAACATTTTTCAATATAATCCCAGTAGCAAAAAAACTAGTAACTATTAAAAGTTATTACTGCTTTTCAGAGGCATATGCACATATGCTGTCAGAGCCAGTGCACTTTCTCTCTTAGAAAGTGTAGTGTTTGAATACTGGTACACTGACCCGCATAGCATATGTATGTATGCCGCTGAAAATCAGTAATCATTTTTACTAGCAACATTTTTGATAATGGAAGTATTTGGCAAAAATACATGAGAGCGTGCTACAGTAAAGTAATTAGCGCTATTTGAAATTGAAATGCACATTTCAATTTTGACCATTCTATCCCTCTAACCTATGTGCATGCAAAAAAATTTACCAGTTTTAACTGCTGCTCTCTTATGTTGTCCTTCTGACCATAAACATGAGGTGTTGCAACGAATATTATTTAATACATATGTGTTTACAGCAGCTTGAAATATGTGTATACGTTTCATAAGTATAAACCATACGGTCAGTGGGGCTATAACCTTCCTATATACAATGTGTTTGTTCTGGAGCAAGTTATTAAGAATCTCAGCAATGACTGAAAGAAAACTGAAAACAAGAGATATACTTGGTATGTATTATGCAACACTGTATACACATCTTGCAGTCAAGATTATTTATTTAACAAAGTAAAGAGAAAACAATTCTGTAAAGGAACATGGAAATAAACTGTATTTTAAAAAAAATGTATAATAAAAATTAGCAGCACAAATCACAATTGTAAACAATAACAATTGTACACAGCTATTATCATTGTTATATTTATTTATAAGGAGCCAACAAGTTCTGCAGAGCTATAGAGGTGGTACAATAAATACAAAGACAGGGAAAGAAGACAGAATGAGTGCAAGGCCCTGCTCTGGAGACGGAATAATTCTTTATAGATGCAATTAAAAGGACATGTAAATCATAATTATATTTGAATTATTGAGATACAGTGCACAATTAAACAAACTTTTAAATTTGCTTCCATTAGAAAATGTGACTCTTTTGGTATTCTTGGTAAAAACTGCACCCGTTCCACAAAGGCATACTGAAGAAGGCTTAGGGTGAGTGGCAGCAGTGTGCATACCAATGTTATGCAGACAACCTGTAGAGGGAAGCTGCAGCAGGCAGCGCTGTGTAATACCAGGGAGCACCCACAGCTTTAACTTCACTTGCTACTGTATGGATTTCTTCTTTCTCCTACACACAGGAGGAACTTCATCCCATCAGGTGCCAAAACACTTTGTAGAAGATGTTCAGCCAGGTCCTCATTTCAACAGGAACAGTCCAGGTTTTTAATCTGTGGTGTTATTCAGAAGCAACTCTGCTAACCAATCTTTTAGTCTCTGGACAGAGCGCTACAGCTACTGCCCGCAGCTACTGCCGCTCTTTCTCTCTCTGCACACACAGAACTTGACACAAACAGAACCACAGCAAATTTTCTCAGCACTAGTTTAATCCCTTAATGACCATCATTGCCGGTTGCTTTTTTTATAGCGCAGTTTCGCCGTAGCGACGAGCCTGCACTATTTTAGGAAGCCAGCAGGAGGGAGTGTGGCAAGACCTGTGTTAGTATAAACAGACAATCCCTTAACTACCAGCATTGTACAGGGTACGCTGCGGTCATTAAGGGTTTAAAAACTGTGAAAAATATATTCAACAGGCAGTGCCATAGCCATTATTCCTGCCAGTGTGTTGCTAAACATATGTTAGCAATAATAAGAGTTTCTCATAGAAATAATGAATACTGTGAAAACTTATGTTGCACGGAACAGCAAAGTTAAAACAAGCCTTATTCTCTAGCCAAGTATCCAAAGCCTTAACTAGCCTGCAATATTATTTTAATTATATGTTCCCTAAAAGCAAAGTTTAAATTTGAACTGCTAAAGCATTAAAGACAGTTTATTAGTCATAAAAATTGTCCTGTCCCTTACAGCTCCATAGCTGCAATGTCCTTCTCTAGAGCTGTACATGGCCGTTGATAGGTGGCTATGCACATATGCCACCTTGACTGGTTTACCAGCTATATTTAGCTCCAAATCAGTAGTGTACTGCTACTCTGGAGCTAACTGTAACTATGTGCTTAACATGTTGGAGGGCTTAAACACACAGCTCTCAGCAAGCATTAGCGCAATAATACAATTATCTAACTCAGCAGAGATTGCATTATAGCCGTAATGTCACTTTAAAATGTAGCACAGATAATTCAGTATAAGATCATGGTTCAACATTGATCGAATAGTTGTCTTAATCCATCAGTTTTTCTTCAAAGCAGGCAACAGAACAGATTTCCTTTAGTGTATCTAACTTAATCACTATCTAGGAATTGCATAGTCTACAAAGATTATATTTTATAGCTAACGAATCTATCCCTACATAATATTTGCAAACCTGCAAAGATTATATTCTAATGAGGATATTGAGAAATACTGCAGTAATTATACTTTTTTCTTTCCATTCTACATTCCATATAACCTCTATTTCAACAGTATTCCTTAGAAAAATCAATAAAGATGATTATCTGATGAGTCTTTAATTCCATGTTGTTTGCAACGCAGGGATATTCATAAAGGTGCTAACAATTAGTTTGCTGCTGTTATTTAATAATGTAAAATAAAAGATGAAAAGTAATTTGTATTTGAAGTTCCTTTCAACCCAAACAAAAAGCCTTTGTTTCAAAGTCTTTATTCTGTAGAATGTATCTAACATAATTATATACAGCCAGGTAATTGTAATTATAGGCTGCAGTGTCTTTCGTAGAAACATAAGAGAAAATAAATTGCTATGGACTGTTCTACAGCAGTGTTTTCAGAGGATGTACATGCTGTTATAAAATATAGCAAGCCGTGTGTTGTGAATACTCCCCAAAAAGATCCACTTCAAATATGCTTATAAAGGAAAAAAATATACATACATAAAAAAACAAATTGCAAAATATACCATGTCCTAACTAGTATAAGAGACACTTTTACTGGCAGGGATGGGGGTTTGTGGTTTATACGTTGTGAGTTTTTTGTTTCCCAATCAGTGTGTAGAATGTTATGGGTTTAGGTCATTTTCTCCAAATTTAAAGGGACATAAAAATTGTTTCTTTCATGATTTAGATAGAGAATTCAATTTAATAATAGAAGTGATTTACTGGCTTTGTTCATTTGGTGTCATTTGTTGAAGAACATGTGTGAACAATGCATAACATTATCAAAACTGCTGTCATATAGTGCTGCAGACACATGTATGCTCCTGAGCCTACCTTGGTATGCTCTTCAGCAAAGAATACCAAAAGAAGAAGGTCAGTTTCACAATAGATGTAAACCAGAAAGTATTTTAAAAACTGTACTCTCTATCTGAATGATGTTGTCATGCCCCTTAAAACACATTTCCAGCTAACCTTAATTATCAATTTTGCTTAGTTATTTTTGTATCCTTTGTTAAAGAGTAACCCTTAGGTGAGCATGTTTATAGCAATACTATACATAGCTACAAACACTGCTGCCATAGACTGCTATAGACACATGCATGCTCAGCCTAAATAGGTTTAATCTTAACAAGGATATCAAAAGAACAAATCAAATGTGATAATAGAAATACCGTACAGTGGAAAGTGGTTTAAAATGACATGCTTTAGCTAAATCAAACTTTAATTTGAGTTTACTGTGCCTTTAATAGCTCTCCACGTAAAAATCAATGTTTGAATAAAAAGCGAGGACAATTCCTAGTATAAAGCTAACACCTTACATTTTTCTGCTTTTAGTGAGTGAACACTTCCAACAGATTCACAAATAACCTAAAGAAAATGAATTAATATTACTGAATTTAGGGAGAATCCAAATGATAAATTTGAATGTCAACTAGTCAGATATTATAATAGTTTACACATTCTCTTATTTCTCTTTTGGGATAAAGCCTTTATGGTTCTCTTAAAGGGACACTCAAGTCAAAATTAAACTTTCATGTTTCAGATAGAGAATACAATTTAAAACAACTTTCCAATTTACTTCCATTAACAAAATGTGCACTGTCTTTTTATATTTACACTTTTTGAGTCACCAGCTCCTACTGAGCATGTGCAAGACTTCACAGAATATACATATATGCATTTGTGATTGGCTAATGACTGTCACATGATACAAGAGGAGTGGAAAATTGACATAACTGAAATTCCTCAGAAAAAAAATCTACTACTCATTTTAAGTTCAGATATAGGGGCATATTTATCCATGTGCGAGTGGACATGATACAAAATAGCATATCATGTCTGCCGTGCATCTATAAATGCCGACAGTATACGCTGTCTGCATTTATTATTGCACCAGCAGTTCTTGTGAACTGTCCGCCTCAGCTTGATAAATTGCCCCCTAAATGGATGCATATTTGAATGTTATACAATAAATTTGATGGAACAACATTTTAATATGCTGTTTTGACTACAAATTTGCCATCATGATGTACAAAGGGCTTGTCACTGGAGCAGTATCCTTAAAAGGCCAAATTTGCACTATTTTTTAAGGGTATATAATGGTACCATAGCACTGAGGTTCAATCTAGTCACCAAAGGTACATATTTGCCTTTGAAAGGTACAATCTGCAAGGGGAACCAATTTGTACCCACGTTAAAGGGTACAGCGGGTTTACCTTTGAGGGTACTGCCCCAATGACAAGCTGTTGTACCCCTAAAGGTACAATTTTTGCACATTTTTTCTGATAGTGTATTTACTGGTCCTTTAATCACTCAAATGTTTGCATTTTATGAGATAGCGGTAAACAATAACTGCATCTCTAATACATTTGACAGATGTCAGCAGTCTCTAAATTTTATAGGATGTCTGATTATATAAAAGTAAGCAAATATATTTAGTACACTGCTCAAAATTTCAAATGAACCAGAGCTGCCCCAATTAAAAATTTTTACTCCATTTGTTATGCTACATATAGCTATAAAAATATAGCCTTTTAGGGCTCTTAACATATAATGTGATGTTTATTATTCTGACTTGTTAAATTTGATATTATTTTATAAAATCTAACAGAGATAAAATTGCTCAAGGTGTTGCTATGTCATTAAACAGTAATAAAGATAGCAAAAATGTTCAGTCTAGAATATACATACATATTATATATATATAAGTTCAAAGTAGACAAGCACTCCAGAAATATAATCTCAAATGCCCAGGGTGCAACAGATAGGCAAATTGAAAATAAAGGAGAGTGCACTCGCCAGGACTTTTCAGAATTTTATTCCAAATATGTCAACGTTTTCGGGGGATTAGCCCCTTCCTCAGACATACAAAAAATACAATAGTATTTTTTGTATGTCTGAGGAAGGGGCTAATCCCCCGAAAACGTTCACATATTTGGAATAAAATTCTGAAAAGTCCTGGCGAGTGCACTCTCCTTTATTTATATATATATATATATATATATATACATATATATTGCATACATTAATGTGTTATTGCTTTTTTTACACTGTTTACTAAGATGACAACACCATGGGCAAACATATATTACAATACAAATATGCATGTGTGCGCGCATGTGTTTATCATATACTGTACCTAGAAAACTATAAAACACCCAATTTCTAAATACATGTATATAATATATAATTCAGAATTATGCTAAATCTATTGTGGCCAAAAAACACTATCTATAATAAGTCCATACAATCTGTGCTTTAAATTGATTTAATACCAGAGATTTCTTATGATTAAGACTGAAAATAAAATGCACTTATCAGGAATCTGTAGCGAGTTAACAGACTACGTTTATAGGAGATGTTCAGGTAATCTGTAATGAGGAGCTCCTTGGGGCATTTTTTATTTTGTGTTAGGTTCAGAAGAAATTAACTCTTCAGAGATTGAATCCCCAGGGGCCTCTCTCAGCAGTAAGCGATATTTATGTATTTGAATCACACAGTAGGTCACATTTGGATCACAAGGTATAGAAGCTGTAGACTGCATCATTAATCATGGTAAGTTCACCTCTTGGCCTTATGCATGGAAAACTTTAGTGTGAAAAAAAACATAATTTAATGTTATTGTACAGTGTAGTACTTTAGATGGGCTCAATCTTTTTTTTAAGTGAATAGAGGTATATAAAGGGTAGATCTATAAGGGCATAGATTTTACAAACTGAGTTAGGAACAAAATATAAACTAATAATCTACCTTTCAGGTGGCATGAAATGTCATAACTTCCATAGGGTTAAAATATAATCTGATGTATAACTGGATTATTTGGATATATTATTTTGTGAATGAATTTTAATTTAGAATGTTGTAGTTTAAACTTCAGAGTATATATTTTTTATCAAAATCAAACTTTAACCTAATAATGTGTTATTCAGTGTTTATGATTTATTACAGATTTATTACAGATTTGCCAATAATCTTATTTTCTTCAGTGATTAGCAGACTCTAGCCCTATAGCTCCTGGGTGCAGGATGGAATTATTCATTAATATTTTTGTTATATTAAAAAAAACACCCTTTTGAAAATATGCAAGGGATAAGCTTTGGGAAGTTGGATAAAAAAAAATTAGGATGAGGTATATTCAAGTCATGAATGATAGATGAATTAGTAGGTGTGTAGCATGAAGAGGTGGTAGAGTAGCTAATCAAGAGTTGGTGAAGATGGAGAGAGATGTTAGCTAGAACAGAGGAGGGTGGATAGTGAATGAAAGAGAAACATATTGTTGACATATGAAAACTATAAGTGGAAATACACACTCAGAACAAATCTGATAAGACGCAAAGCAGGCTTGTCCAACCCTAAAGCCAAGGGCCACATTGCTGCTTTCTAAAGTATTAATTTGGCCCTTCACTCATCGCAAAGGGTTCAGTGGGGTTGAGGTCAGGCTTATTTGAAGGCTACTTGAGATCCTCCACACTAAACTCATCAATCCATGTCTTAATGAACCTCATGCTGAAACTGTTGCTACAAAGTTAGAAGCACCCGTTTTGTCTAAAATATTTTAGTTCCAGTGAAGGGTCATCTTAATGCTACAGGATACAAAGTCCAAACTTCAAAAAAGGCTGCAGACCATTACCCCTCCTCCACCAAAAATGACAGTAGGCACTATGCATTCTGGTAGGTAGCGTTCTCATGGCATCAACCACTCCCTGATTCTTCCATCAGACTGCCAGATAGTAAAGTGTGATTTGTTGACGTGAGGCTTCTGTACAGCTTTTCCGCCATAAGAACTCATTTTGTGAACTCACTGATGCACAATGCTGATGTTAATTTCAGAGGCAGATTGGAACTCTGTAATGAGTGAAGCAACAGATTATTGGTGGCCCCACTATGTGAGTTTGCGTGGTCTACCACTTAATGGCTGAGCTGATGTTGCTCCTAGATGTTTCCACTTTACCATAATAGCACTTATAGTTGAAAAGGGTAGATCTATAAGGGCATAGATTTTACAAACTGAGTTGTGGAAAAGGTGGCATCTTATGACAGTGCCAGGTTTAAAGTCACTGGAGGTTTTCAGTACAATCCATTGTACTACTAATATTTTGTCTTTGACGATTTCATGGCTGTGTGCTATATTCTATGCACTTGTTAGCAATGGGTGTGGTTGAAACAGCTGGACTCAATAATCAGTAGGGGTTTCTATATACTTTTAGCCATATCATGTAACTCACTAAAGCATTTCTTATTTGAAAAAAATGACAAAATATGGAATAAAGGAGCCTTAGAGTTGAAGAAACAGACAGGTTGTGATTGTTGATGGAAGGAACAGAAGGTCAGGTGTGGTTGAGGATATCAATAGACAAAATAAATGTGGGGTAAGATTGCGACACTGCACAGTTCTGTATAAGTATGTTGTATTATTTCTGATTAGCTGATAGGGACAACTCCCACAGATGTATTGTTGGGCAGGGAAAAATGTTCACAAGCTTGACAAGAAAAGTCTACCATGTCCCTTTTATGCTGCTCTTTAAGTTTATGTAGTAAGTTAGAAGTATAACTACTTTCAAAATGCAGTAGAAACAGTATCTTAATAGGCTGTATTTTGAATATTGAAGGGTTAAGTATTACTCTTCATTTTTTAAGTGGAAATAAAGTGTTAAAAAGGAAACTTTTAACAGGAAATGTGGTATGTAGTTTTGTAGGTGGCTGTAGCAAGGATGTGGTTAATCTCTGCTTGGTGTCTTTGGCATAGAAGGAGCTAATCACTGCTATGCCCTTCTGCAAAGCATCTAGATGGTCAAATGGTTTATCTGTCATGTGACAGCAATTTTGGCAGGTGTGCCTTAAAGGGACATACTAAAGCAACAGTAAAATGCTCTCGAACATTTTACTACTGAACATCTGCATTTCTTTCAGGAGTGAAATTGTGGAGGTTTAATACATAGTTAGAAGCACACAACACTACAACAGTAAATTGCTCTAGAGCATTAGAGCAGTTTAAAATAAAAATAATAGACATTTACCTACTTGGAAATATATAAGTGAGAAGAAAGAAGAACCAACGATAAAAGCTACTATTAAATAGATTAATAATGGTTACTTACCTCTACTAAAAGGATAGCATGGCTCTTTCTGAATGGATGGATGCCTCCATAACTTTCCTGTGCCCTCCTGTATCTGCTTGTCTGTAGCCAATCCCCAATCAGTAGTAATTCCCGCCAGACCTTTGGGAGATGTAAGTAAGCATTATTATGCATTAACTTGATACTGGAAAAGAAAAGAAAAAATATATAAAGTATTGAATAGTAAAGGAAATTTTCCTTTATAATGTACCACTATGCTGAAATGTTAGTAGATATATGGAATGGCCCACCAGCATACGGCTAGTTTCAATTGAGGTGGTAAAGTTTGGAAATTGGTGGCAACATAAAAATTCTCCATAGACGTTAATGGAGATGAATGTTGTTACCACCAATTTCAAACTTTACCACCTCAATAGAAACTAGCCCATAGTTGGTGGTAACAGACACTATAAATTAATTAAAGAATGCTTAAAATGTGAACATTGATACAAATTGAGTTTTTAACGTAAAAGTATGGACTGTCCACTATGGTCACCTGCTTCTTATATTTCATAAAACAATGTCACTTAATATAAAAATGCAACAAAAATAGTCACTATATTGTAAAACAAACTAATACTTCAGCATGGAGTTTATATTCCTTCACAGTGGAACCCCACACAATCCAATAATATTGTTATGTATCTATAATATTTTCTGGCTAATACATCAAATAAATTATAAGTTTTAAATCTGACCACCTAGAAAGGCATGTAAAGATGTTTCAACACCATGGGGTTAACATTAACCTCATGTCAATAGCCGGGTTACAGTGCTTGTATTTTAAGGCACAGCTTATTTAGATGTTCCCTGATTTTTTCAAACCACTTTCACTGCTTAATATCATTACTAATCAACCCCCTACAATATATGTTAAATAAGAGCTATATATTTGTTATTGAAACTTCTGATCAACTTGGCAGTCATGTGTACAAAACACAGACTGTAACCAGAGAAGGCACCCATATGCAGTTGCTCACATTTCCTTTTATAAGAAACCAAGTCCTGATCGTCTCACAACTAAAGTGTGGATTTTATGTTAACAGTACAAATTCTAACTTGTAGGTGAGGATGCTATTAGGGGCTGATTTTCTACTTCAGATCTCTTCTGTTTGAAATGTTTTTTTTTTACCTGTGAAACATTTCCATTTTATAAACAAAAATGTGAAATAATGCTATTTTAAGTGGTTTTATTATCACAGGAGGTGTGAGTGTCACGTTTAGTCATTAAATATAATAAGACAGTGAGCACAATACACAGTACACAATCTGTTCTCCCTCTGTTAATTACAGACTCATAAAGTTTATCACAGGTGCATTTATTTCTTGAAGGTGCTGAATATGTATAAATCACCTGCAATATCACAACACAAAAGGTGTATACCAAGCACCCTTTCATTTAGTCACAAACATAGTTTTTATGGAGCTATTAGGAAAGTCATTTACACGTTGTTATAGACTTCACTTCATGCTTTGTCTGCGGCAAACAGGATTAATCTGGTGAAAAATATTACAATTTACATACTTCTTTGACTGTGCATTCAGGTATCCCTGTTGTTTCATTTTAAAGTAAAGACGCATTACTTTCACAATATGTAAACCATATATTTAAAAGGGACATTCTGGTCAAAATTTAAATGCCCACAGATGAATTACTTTTTTGGAATAGAAAGAAATTTGTAAGATACATCTATTGGCAAAAATGTTTCTAGTAAAAAAATTATAATTGTTTTAGTGTTAAACATTTTTCTCTGCACGTGCATGTGAAGCATTTCTAGATATTCTCAGTGTACCTGCGTTTTAAATACTGCATCCACTCAGACCACCAGTGGGGCTTGTATGATGTCAGCAATTAATGCATTGAGTCATTACCTGATGGTTTAATGATCTTTTAAATACACTTTTGAAACAGCTATAGCTTTTATTAGAAGTATTTTGCTAATTCATGTATATTACAAAAATGTATATTCAAAACTTAAATGTATCCATGTGGAATCCAGTTTTGGCTAGAATGTCTTTTTAACCCCTTAATGACCGAGGACGTGCAGGGTACGTCCTAAAAAAAAAGGCAGTTAACACCTGAGGACGTACCCTGCACGTCCTCGGTGTGGAAAGCAGCTGGAAGCGATCCTGATATAATAATAATTGTAGATGCAGAATAAGACACTGCTGAGCACACAATACTTTAAATGCTACAGTGATGTGCACAGTAAAAGCTCTCACTGGAATGGTGATAGCTTTTATTTGAAATATTTCTTTTTACACATGTGTACTCCTTGCCTGCGCCTACAAGATTATGATTGCACCTCGCTGACAAGGCCCAAAGGAGGCCGAAACATTCATCTAGGGTTGCCATGTGCCTTTTTCAAAGAGGGATTGCCTGGTATTTCAGGTCTGGACTGACTTTGATAGGCAGGATCAGGCTGTGAAAAGCACAAGTGGGCTAAAAGAAGCTACTTCCAGGTGCCACTAAGCTGTTGTTCTTCCTGGCAGACTACTTCTCTTCTTGTATGTATCCATCTGTATTGTAAAAATGCTTCTGTTTAAATTCTTTATGTGTATTTCAGTTTTGGCAGTAATGTCCCTTTAAAGGCGTGTTACTGGATGTATACTAAACATGGGACAACAATTCTTGTGTATTGTGACAAAGTTATTACATGCTGTGGATATTCTGAAGAAAGAGTGGTTGGCTTAGATATTGTGCAACTATTGTAGCAGGCTCTGGTACTGTGATAGAAAGACTGCTGGATCTGGATATTGAGAAGAAAGAGTATTTGTAAGACAGGCTCTGTGTATTTGTATGGCAGGCTCTGTGTATTTGTAAGGCAGGCTCTGTGTATTTGTAAGGCAGTCTCTGGGTATTTGTAAGGCAGTCTCTGGGTATTTGTAAGGCAGTCTCTGGGTATTTGTAAGGCAGGCTCTGTGTATTTGTAAGGCAGTCTCTGGGTATTTGTAAGGCAGGCTCTGTGTATTTGTAAGGCAGTCTCTGGGTATTTGTAAGGCAGTCTCTGGGTATTTGTAAGGCAGGCTCTGTGTATTTGTAAGGCAGGCTCTGTGTATTTGTAAGGCAGTCTCTGGGTATTTGTAAGGCAGTCTCTGGGTATTTGTATGGCAGGCTCTGGGTATTTGTAAGGTAGTTTCTGGGTATTTGTATGGCAGTCTCTGGGTATTTGTATGGCAGTCTCTGGGTATTTGTATGGCAGTCGCGGTGTATTTCTATATCAGGCTCTGTGTATTTGTATGGCAGTCTCTGGGTATTTGTATGGCATTCTCTGGGTATTTGTATGGCAGTCTCTGGGTATTTGTATGGCAGGCTCTGTGTATTTGTATGGCAGTCTCTGGGTATTTGTATGGCAGTCTCTGGGTATTTGTAAGGCAGGCTCTGGGTATTTGTATGGCAGTCTCTGGGTATTTGTATGGCAGTCTCTGGGTATTTGTATGGCAGTCTCTGGGTATTTGTATGGCAGGCTCTGTGTATTTGTATGGCAGTCTCTGGGTATTTGTATGGCAGTCTCAGTGTATTTCTATATCAGGCTCTGTGTATTTGTATGGCAGTCTCTGGGTATTTGTATGGCAGTCTCTGGGTATTTGTATGGCAGTCTCTGGGTATTTGTATGGCAGTCTCAGTGTATTTCTATATCAGGCTCTGTGTATTTGTAAGGCAGTCTCTGGGTATTTGTATGGCAGGCTCTGTGTATTTGTATGGCAGGCTCTGGGTATTTGTATGGCAGGCTCTGTGTATTTGTATGGCAGGCTCTGTGTATTTGTAAGGCAGTCTCTGGGTATTTGTATGGCAGTCTCTGGGTAATTGTATGGCAGGCTCTGGGTATTTGTATGGCAGTCTCTGGGTATTTGTAAGGCAGTCTCTGGGTATTTGTAGGGCAGTCTCTGGGTATTTGTAAGGCAGTCTCTGGGTATTTGTGTGGCAGGCTCTGGGTATTTGTATGGCAGTCTCTGGGTATTTGTATGGCAGTCTCTGTGTATTTGTATGGCAGTCTCTGGGTATTTGTATGGCAGTCTCTGTGTATTTGTAAGGCAGGGTCTGGATATTTGTATGGCAGTCTCTGGGTATTTGTATGGCAGTCTCTCAATATTTGTATGGCAGTCTCTGTGTATTTGTAAGGCAGGGTCTGGGTATTTGTATGGCAGTCTCAGTGTATTTCTATATCAGGCTCTGTGTATTTGTATGGCAGTCTCTGGGTATTTCTATATCAGGCTCTGTGTATTTGTATGGCAGTCTCTGGGTATTTGTATGGCAGTCTCTGGGTATTTGTATGGCAGGCTCTGGGTATTTGTAAGGCAGTCTCTGGGTATTTCTATATCAGGCTCTGGGTATTTGTATGACAGTCTCTGGGTATTTCTATATCAGGCTCTGGGTATTTGTATGGCAGTCTCTGGGTATTTGTATGGAAGTCTCTGGGTATTTGTAAGGCAGTCTCTGGGTATTTCTATATCAGGCTCTGTGTATTTGTATGGCAGGCTCTGTGTATTTGTATGGCAGTCTCTGGGTATTTGTATGGCAGTCTCTGGGTATTTGTAAGGCAGGCTCTGGGTATTTGTATGGCAGTCTCTGGGTATTTGTATGGCAGTCTCTGGGTATTTGTATGGCAGTCTCTGGGTATTTGTAAGGCAGGCTCTGAGTATTTGTATGGCAGTCTCTGGGTATTTCTATATCAGGCTCTGTGTATTTGTAAGGCAGGCTCTGTGTATTTGTATGGCAGTCTCTGGGTATTTGTATGGCAGTCTCTGGGTATTTGTAAGGCAGGCTCTGAGTATTTGTATGGCAGTCTCTGGGTATTTCTATATCAGGCTCTGTGTATTTGTAAGGCAGGCTCTGTGTATTTGTAAGGCAGTCTCTGGGTATTTGTATGGCAGTCTCTGGGTAATTGTATGGCAGGCTCTGGGTATTTGTATGGCAGTCTCTGGGTATTTGTAAGGCAGTCTCTGGGTATTTGTAGGGCAGTCTCTGGGTATTTGTAAGGCAGTCTCTGGGTATTTGTGTGGCAGGCTCTGGGTATTTGTATGGCAGTCTCTGGGTATTTGTATGGCAGTCTCTGTGTATTTGTATGGCAGTCTCTGGGTATTTGTATGGCAGTCTCTGTGTATTTGTAAGGCAGGGTCTGGATATTTGTATGGCAGTCTCTGGGTATTTGTATGGCAGTCTCTCAATATTTGTATGGCAGTCTCTGTGTATTTGTAAGGCAGGGTCTGGGTATTTGTATGGCAGTCTCAGTGTATTTCTATATCAGGCTCTGTGTATTTGTATGGCAGTCTCTGGGTATTTCTATATCAGGCTCTGTGTATTTGTATGGCAGTCTCTGGGTATTTGTATGGCAGTCTCTGGGTATTTGTATGGCAGGCTCTGGGTATTTGTAAGGCAGTCTCTGGGTATTTCTATATCAGGCTCTGGGTATTTGTATGACAGTCTCTGGGTATTTCTATATCAGGCTCTGGGTATTTGTATGGCAGTCTCTGGGTATTTGTATGGAAGTCTCTGGGTATTTGTAAGGCAGTCTCTGGGTATTTCTATATCAGGCTCTGTGTATTTGTATGGCAGGCTCTGTGTATTTGTATGGCAGTCTCTGGGTATTTGTATGGCAGTCTCTGGGTATTTGTAAGGCAGGCTCTGGGTATTTGTATGGCAGTCTCTGGGTATTTGTATGGCAGTCTCTGGGTATTTGTATGGCAGTCTCTGGGTATTTGTAAGGCAGGCTCTGAGTATTTGTATGGCAGTCTCTGGGTATTTCTATATCAGGCTCTGTGTATTTGTAAGGCAGGCTCTGTGTATTTGTATGGCAGTCTCTGGGTATTTGTATGGCAGTCTCTGGGTATTTGTATGGCAGGCTCTGGGTATTTCTATATCAGGCTCTGTGTATTTGTAAGGCAGGCTCTGTGTATTTGTATGGCAGTCTCTGGGTATTTGTATGGCAGGCTCTGGGTATTTGTAAGGCAGTCTCTGGGTATTTCTATATCAGGCTCTGGGTATTTGTATGACAGTCTCTGGGTATTTCTATATCAGGCTCTGGGTATTTGTATGGCAGTCTCTGGGTATTTGTATGGCAGTCTCTGGGTATTTGTATGGCAGTCTCTGGGTATTTCTATATCAGGCTCTGTGTATTTGTATGGCAGGCTCTGTGTATTTGTATGGCAGTCTCTGGGTATTTGTAAGGCAGGCTCTGGGTATTTGTATGACAGTCTCTGGGTATTTGTATGGCAGTCTCTGGGTATTTGTATGGCAGTCTCTGGGTATTTGTAAGGCAGGCTCTGGGTATTTGTATGGCAGTCTCTGGGTATTTGTATGGCAGTCTCTGGGTATTTGTAAGGCAGGCTCTGGGTATTTGTATGGCAGTCTCTGGGTATTTGTAAGGCAGTCTCTGGGTATTTGTAAGGCAGGCTCTGGGTATTTGTATGGCAGTCTCTGGGTATTTGTAAGGCAGGCTCTGGGTATTTGTATGGCAGTCTCTGGGTATTTGTATGGCAGTCTCTGGGTATTTGTAAGGCAGGCTCTGGGTATTTGTATGGCAGTCTCTGGGTATTTGTATGGCAGGCTCTGGGTATTTCTATATCAGGCTCTGTGTATTTGTATGGCAGGCTCTGGGTATTTCATGTAAGGCTCTGGGTATTTTTATGGCAGTCACTAGGTGTTTGTAAGGCGGTCTCTGGGTATTTGTATGGCAGGCTCTGTGTATTTGTAAGGCAGTTTCTGGGTATTTGTATGGCAGGCTCTGGGTATTTGTAAGGCAGTCTCTGGGTATTTGTATGGCAGGCTCTGTGTATTTGTAAGGCAGTCACTGGGTATTTGTATGGCAGGCGCTGGGTATTTGTATGGCAGTCTCTGGGTATTTGTATGGTAGGCTCTGTGTATTTGTATGGCAGTCTCTGGGTATTTGTAAGGCAGTCTCTGGGTATTTGTATGGCAGACTCTGGGTATTTGTATGGCAGTCTCTGGGTATTTGTATGGTAGGCTCTGTGTATTTGTATGGTAGGCTCTGTGTATTTGTATGGCAGTCTCTGTGTATTTGTAAGGCAGGCTCTGGGTATTTGTAAGGCAGGCTCTGGGTATTTGTAAGGCAGTCTCTGGGTATTTGTATGGCAGTCTCTGGGTATTTGTATGGTAGGCTCTGTGTATTTGTATGGCAGGCTCTGGGTATTTGTATGGCAGGCTCTGGGTATTTGTAAGGCAGTCACTGGGTATTTGTATGGCAGTCTCTGGGTATTTGTATGGTAGGCTCTGTGTATTTGTATGGCAGTCTCTGAGTATTTGTAAGGCAGTCTCTGAGTATTTGTAAGGCAGTCTCTGAGTATTTGTATGGCAGTCTCTGGGTATTTGTATGGCAGGCTCTGTGTATTTGTAAGGCAGTCTCTGGGTATTTGTATGGCAGTCTCTGTGTATTTGTATGGCAGTCTCTGTGTATTTGTATGGCAGGCTCTGTGTATTTGTATGGCAGTCTCTGTGTATTTGTATGGCAGGCTCTGTGTATTTGTATGGCAGTCTCTGGGTATTTGTATGGCAGTCTCTGGGTATTTGTATGGCAGTCTCGGTGTATTTCTATATCAGGCTCTGTGTATTTGTATGGCAGTCTCTGGGTATTGGTATGGCAGTCTCTGGGTATTGGTATGGCAGGCTCTGGATATTTGTATGGCAGGCTCTGTGTATTTGTAAGGCAGGCTCTGGGTTTTTGTATGGCAGTCACTAGGTATTTGTATGGCAGTCACTAGGTATTTGTATGGCAGTCTCTGGGTATTTGTAAGGCAGTTTCTGGGTATTTGTAAGGCAGGCTCTGGGTATTTGTATGGCAGTCTCTGTGTATTTGTATGGCAGTCTCTGGGTATTTGTAAGGCAGGCTCTGGGTATTTGTAAGGCAGACTCTGGGTATTTTTAAGGCAGTCACTAGGTATTTGTATGGCAGTCGCTGGGTATTTGTAAGGCAGTTTCTGGGTATTTGTAAGGCAGTCTCTGGGAATTTGTATGACAGGCTCTGTGTATTTGTAAGGCAGTCTCTGGGTATTTGTATGGCAGGCTCTGTGTATTTGTATGGCAGTCTCTGGGTATTTGTATGGCAGGCTCTGGTTATTTGTATGGCAGTCTCTGGGTATTTGTAAGGCAGTCTCTGGGTATTTTTATGGCAGTCACTAGGTATTTGTATGGCAGTCACTAGGTATTTGTATGGCAATCTCTGTGTATTTGTAAGACAGGCTCTGGGTATTTGTATGGCAGGCTCTGGGTATTTGTAAGGCAGTCGCTGGGTATTTGTAAGGCAGGCTCTGGGTATTTGTATGGCAGTCTCTGGGTATTTGTAAAGCAGGCTCTGGGTATTTTTATGGCAGTCACTAGGTATTTGTAAGGCAGTTTCTGGGTATTTGTAAGGCAGTCTCTGGGTATTTGTATGGCAGTCGCTGGGTATTTGTAAGGCAGTCCCTGGGTATTTGCAGAACTGTCTCTGGGTATTTGTAAGGCAGGCTCTGGGTATTTGCATGGTAGGCTCTGTGTATTTTTATGGCAGTCACTAGGTATTTGTATGGCAGTCACTAGGTATTTGTATGGCAGTCACTAGGTATTTGTATGGCAGTCTCTGGGTATTTGTAAGGCAGTCGCTGGGTATTTGTAAGGCAGTTTCTGGGTATTTGTAAGGCAGGCTCTGGGTATTTGTATGCAGGCTCTGGGTATTTGTATGGCAGGCTCTGGGTATTTCATGTAAGGCTCTGGGTATTTTTATGGCAGTCACTAGGTGTTTGTATGACAGTCACTAGGTATTTGTAAGGCAGTTTCTGGGTATTTGTATGGCAGTCACTGGGTATTTGTAAGGCAGACTCTGTGTATTTTTATGGCAGTAACTAGGTATTTGTATGGCAGTCACTAGGTATTTGTATGGCAGTCTCTGGGTATTTGTAAGGCAGGCTCTGGGTATTTGTATGGCAGTCACTAGGTATTTGTAAGGCAGTTTCTGGGTATTTGTATGGCAGTCTCTGGGTATTTGTATGGCAGTCGCTGGGTATTTGCATAGCTGTCTCTGGGTATTTGCGTGGCAGTCTCAGGGTATTTGTAAGGCAGGCTCTGGGTATTTGTAAGGTAATCACTGGGTATTTTTATGGCAGTTTCTGGGTATTTGTATGGCAGGCGCTGGGTATTTGTAAGGCAGTCTCTGGGTATTTGTATGGCAGTCTCTGGGTATTTGTATGGCAGTCTCTGGGTATTTGTATGTCAGTCTCTGGGTATTTGTATGGCAGACTCTCTGGGTACTTTTAATGCAGACTCAGGATATTTGTATGGCAGTCTCTCAGTATTTGTAAGGCAGTCTCTCAGTATTTGTAAGGCAGACTCTGGGTATTTTTAATGCAGACTCTGGGTATTTATATGGCAGTCTCTCTGTATTTGTATGGCAGGCTCTGGGTATTTGTATGGCAGTCTCTTTGTATTTGTAAGGCAGGCTCTGGGTATTTGTATGGCAGTCTCTGGGTATTTGTATGGCAGGCTCTGGGTATTTGTATGGCAGTCTCTGGGTATTTGTAAGGCAGTCTCTGGGTATTTGTAAGGCAGTCTCTGGGTATTTGTAGGGCAGTCTCTGGGTATTTGTAAGGCAGTCTCTGGGTATTTGTAAGACAGTCTCTGGGTATTTGTATGGCAGGCTCTGGGTATTTGTAAGGCAGTCTCTGGGTATTTGTAAGGCAGTCTCTGTGTATTTGTAAGGCAGTCTCTGGGTATTTGTAAGGCAGTCACTGGGTATTTGTAAGGCAGTCACTGGGTATTTGTATGGCAGTCTCTGGGTATTTGTAAGGCAGGCTCTGGGTATTTCTATATCAGGCTCTGTGTATTTGTATGGCAGGCTCTGTGTATTTGTAAGGCAGGCTCTGGGTATTTCTATATCAGGCTCTGGGTATTTGTAAGGCAGTCTCTGGGTATTTCTATATCAGGCTCTGGGTATTTTTAAGGCAGTCTCTGGGTATTTCTATATCAGGCTCTGGGTATTTGTATGGCAGTCTCTGGGTATTTGTATGGCAGTCTCTGGGTATTTGTAAGGCAGTCTCTGGGTATTTGTAAGGCAGTCTCTGGGTATTTCTATATCAGGCTCTGTGTATTTGTAAGGCAGGCTTTGGGTATTTGTATGGCAGTCTCTGGGTATTTGTATGGCAGGCTCTGGGTATTTGTATGGCAGTCTCTGGGTATTTGTATGGCAGTCTCTGGGTATTTGTAAGGCAGTCTCTGTGTATTTGTATGGCAGGCTCTGGGTATTTGTAAGGCAGTCTCTGGGTATTTGTATGGCAGTCTCTGTGTATTTGTAAGGCAGGCTCTGGGTATTTGTATGGCAGTCTCTGGGTATTTGTATATCAGGCTCTGTGTATTTGTATGGCAGTCTCTGGGTATTTGTAAGGCAGTCTCTGGGTATTTGTAGGGCAGTTACTGGGTATTTGTAAGGCAGTCTCTGGGTATTTGTATATCAGGCTCTGTGTATTTGTAAGGCAGTCTCTGGGTATTTGTAAGGCAGTCTCTGGGTATTTGTATGGCAGACTCTGTGTATTTGTATGGCAGGCTCTGTGTATTTGTAAGGCAGGCTCTGGGTATTTGTATGGCAGTCTCTGGGTATTTGTAAGGCAGTCTCTGGGTATTTGTAGGGCAGTCTCTGGGTATTTGTAAGGCAGTCTCTAGGTATTTGTGTGGCAGGCTCTGGGTATTTGTATGGCAGTCTCTGGGTATTTGTATGGCAGTCTCTCTGTATTTGTATGGCAGTCTCTGGGTATTTGTATGGCAGTCTCTGTGTATTTGTAAGGCAGGGTCTGGGTATTTGTATGGCAGTCTCTGGGTATTTGTATGGCAGTCTCAGTGTATTTCTATATCAGGCTCTGTGTATTTGTATGGCAGTCTCTAGGTATTTCTATATCCGGCTCTGTGTATTTGTATGGCAGGCTCTGTGTATTTGTATGGCAGTCTCTGGGTATTTGTAAGGCAGTCTCTGGGTATTTGTAAGGCAGTCTCTGGGTATTTCTATATCAGGCTCTGGGTATTTGTATGACAGTCTCTGGGTATTTCTATATCAGGCTCTGGGTATTTGTATGGCAGTCTCTGGGTATTTGTATGGCAGTCTCTGGGTATTTGTATGGCAGTCTCTGGGTATTTGTAAGGCAGGCTCTGTGTATTTGTATGGCAGTCTCTGGGTATTTGTATGGCAGTCTCTGGGTATTTGTATGGCAGTCTCTGGGTATTTGTAAGGCAGGCTCTGGGTATTTGTATGGCAGTCTCTGGGTATTTGTATGGCAGGCTCTGGGTATTTCTATATCAGGCTCTGTGTATTTGTATGGCAGGCTCTGGGTATTTTTATGGCAGTCACTAGGTGTTTGTATGACAGTCACTAGGTATTTGTAAGGCAGTTTCTGGGTATTTGTATGGCAGGCTCTGTGTATTTGTAAGGCAGTCACTGTGTTTTTGTATGGCAGTCTCTGGGTATTTGTATGGTAGGCTCTGTGTATTTGTATGGCAGTCTCTGGGTATTTGTAAGGCAGTCTCTGGGTATTTGTATGGCAGGCTCTGGGTATTTGTATGGCAGGCTCTGGGTATTTGTATGGCAGGCTCTGGGTATTTGTATGGCAGTCTCTGGGTATTTGTATGGTAGGCTCTGTATTTGTATGGCAGGCTCTGGGGTATTTGTATGGCAGGCTCTGGGTATTTGTATGGTAGGCTCTGTGTATTTGTATGGCAGTCTCTGGGTATTTGTATGGTAGGCTCTGTGTATTTGTATGGCAGTCTCTGAGTATTTGTAAGGCAGTCTCTGGGTATTTGTATGGCAGTCTCTGGGTATTTGTATGGCAGGCTCTGTGTATTTGTAAGGCAGTCTCTGGGTATTTGTATGGCAGTCTCTGTGTATTTGTATGGCAGTCTCTGTGTATTTGTATGGCAGGCTCTGTGTATTTGTATGGCAGTCTCTGTGTATTTGTATGGCAGGTTCTGGGTATTTGTATGGCAGTCTCTGGGTATTTGTATGGCAGTCTCTGGGTATTTGTATGGCAGTCTCGGTGTATTTCTATATCAGGCTCTGTGTATTTGTATGGCAGTCTCTGGGTATTGGTATGGCAGTCTATGGGTATTGGTATGGCAGGCTCTGGGTATTTGTATGGCAGTCACTAGGTATTTGTATGGCAGTCACTAGGTATTTGTATGGCAGTCTCTGGGTATTTGTAAGGCAGTTTCTGGGTATTTGTAAGGCAGGCTCTGGGTATTTGTATGGCAGTCTCTGTGTATTTGTATGGCAGTCTCTGGGTATTTGTAAGGCAGACTCTGGGTATTTGTAAGGCAGACTCTGGGTATTTTTATGGCAGTCACTAGGTATTTGTATGGCAGTCTCTGGGTATTTGTAAGGCAGTTTCTGGGTATTTGTAAGGCAGTCTCTGGGTATTTGTATGACAGGCTCTGTGTATTTGTATGGCAGGATCTGTGTATTTGTATGGCAGTCTCTGGGTATTTGTATGACAGGCTCTGGGTATTTGTATGGCAGTCTCTGGGTATTTGTAAGGCAGACTCTGGGTATTTTTATGGCAGTCACTAGGTATTTGTATGGCAGTCACTAGGTATTTGTATGGCAATCTCTGTGTATTTGTAAGGCAGGCTCTGGGTATTTGTATGGCAGGCTCTGGGTATTTGTACGGCAGTCGCTGGGTATTTGTAAGGCAGGCTCTGGGTATTTGTATGGCAGTCTCTGGGTATTTGTAAGGCAGGCTCTGGGTATTTTTATGGCAGTCACTAGGTATTTGTAAGGCAGTTTCTGGGTATTTGTAAGGCAGTCTCTGGGTATTTGTATGGCAGTCGCTGGGTATTTGTAAGGCAGTCCCTGGGTATTTGCATAGCTGTCTCTGGGTATTTGTAAGGCAGGCTCTGGGTATTTGCATGGTAGGCTCTGTGTATTTTTATGGCAGTCACTAGGTATTTGTATGGCAGTCGCTAGGTATTTGTATGGCAGTCACTAGGTATTTGTATGGCCGTCTCTGGGTATTTGTAAGGCAGTCGCTGGGTATTTGTAAGGCAGTTTCTGGGTATTTGTAAGGCAGGCTCTGGGTATTTGTATGCAGGCTCTGGGTATTTGTATGGCAGGCTCTGGGTATTTCATGTAAGGCTCTGGGTATTTTTATGGCAGTCACTAGGTGTTTGTATGACAGTCACTAGGTATTTGTAAGGCAGTTTCTGGGTGTTTGTATGGCAGTCACTGGGTATTTGTAAGGCAGACTCTGTGTATTTTTATGGCAGTAACTAGGTATTTGTATGGCAGTCACTAGGTATTTGTATGGCAGTCTCTGGGTATTTGTAAGGCAGGCTCTGGGTATTTGTATGGTAGTCACTAGGTATTTGTAAGGCAGTTTCTGGGTATTTGTATGGCAGTCTCTGGGTATTTGTATGGCAGTCGCTGGGTATTTGCATAGCTGTCTCTGGGTATTTGCGTGGCAGTCTCAGGGTATTTGTAAGGCAGGCTCTGGGTATTTGTAAGGCAATCGCTGGGTATTTTTATGGCAGTTTCTGGGTATTTGTATGGCAGGCGCTGGGTATTTGTAAGGCAGTCGCTGGGTATTTGTATGGCAGTTTCTGGGTATTTGTATGGCAGGCGCTGGGTATTTGTATGGCAGTCACTAGGTATTTGTATGGCAGGCGCTGGGTATTTGTAAGGCAATCTCTGGGTATTTGTATGGCAGTCTCTGGGTATTTGCATTGCAGGCTTTGGGTATTTGCATTGCAGGCTCTGGATATTTGATAGCTGTCTCTGGGTATTTGTAAGGCAGTCTTTGGGTATAGTTGTATTGCAGGCCCTGCATATTCCAAATCCTAGTTTATCAACTTGTAGTGCATGTACCCCTGGGGTACTTGAAACATTGGCAAGGGGTATTCCTGGAATTTTCCTTCATTGTTATTTTTTTCCCTGATGTAGCTATGGTATACATAACATATATAGATAACATATATACATAACATATATCGCAGCATGTGGTGTTTCTCATTTCCACCCTCAAACACTCCTAGATGGCTAGATTGTGTGTATTTCTCTGCCTGCTATTTCCCTTAGATTTTTAGAATCTGGCCTGACAAATTCAGCTTCACTGCGATGTTAAGTGTATTACTGTGGAAAAATGGCTACAGAAACAGATGCCAGATAAATGTGCCACTGTGAAATGTGCTAGGTAAAGTTTTATATATCCAAGAGTGCCAATGTTAAATCAACTGGATAAAATGTGTATAAACTGTCCAGTCAAAATTAAACTTTCATGATTCAGATAGAGCATGCAATGTTAAGCAACTTTATAATTTACTCCTTTTGTCAATTTTTCTTCAAACTCTTTGTATCTTTTTTTTTAAAAAGCAAGAATGTAAGCTTCTAAGTGTGTAAAAAAGGCTCTGAATACTGTATGGATGGCAGACTTTACGGACATTAGAATAAAAAAAAGTGACAAGTTCTCGCCATTATGAAGGTGATGTAGCACTGTCTAACTATAATAAAGAAGATGTGCTATGCAATTTGCATTATGAATGAGAGAAAGGCCAAGAATATTGTAAAAAGGGGGATGAGATACTTCATGGATTAGATGGAAGGATGTCAGAAGAAAATTGGTATTCAAAGTTCTATCAATCAATTTCAAAAGTACATTTTCATAGGCTGGTAGGATTTGCTTTATCTCACTTGATTTTTAGTTGTTTATATATATATATTTTTTTTTTTATTATTATTTTTTTCTTTATATACACACGCACACATACATATATATATATATATATATATATATATATATATATATACACTGTATATATATATTTTTTTTTAATTTTTTTTTTAAATAAATAAATATATACAACTAGAAATCAAGTGATAAAGCAATTCCCATTATGAGATATATATATATATATATATACATACAGAGAGAAGTGCACTCACAGGAACGAACAACTGGCTCAATAACATTGTTAGCCTGTTCTATGGCGATTTACCACCTGGGTGCAGCTTTTTAGCCCAGTAATGCCTTTCACAGAGTAGAACTTTCCTGTAGTATATCAGTCTGATCCCGCCTATTACGGTCAGTCCAGCGCCGAAATACCAGGCAATTCCTCTCTGAACAAGGAACACAGCAACCCCAGACGATCGTTTCGGCCTTCATTGGGCCTCGTCAGTGAGGTGTAGCTATATTCCTCTAAGCACACTGAGCAAGGAGTCCACGTCTGGTTGCCCCTTTTTCCCATAGGGAGACTAAATACATACAGAGAGAAGTGCACTCACTCGGCGCTGGACTGACCGTAATAGGCGGGACCAGACTGATATACTACAGGAAGGTTCTACTCTGTGAAAAGCATTGCTGGGCTAAAAGAAGTTGCACCCAGGTGGTGAATCGCCATAGAACAGGCTAACAATGGTATTGAGCTGGTTGTTCGTTCCTGTGAGTGCATTTCTCTCTGTGTGTATTTAGTCTCCCTATGGGAAAAAGGGGCAACCAGACGTGGACTCCTTGCTCAGTGTGCTTAGAGGAATACTGCTACACCTCACTGACGAGGCCCAATGAAGGCCGAAACGATCGTCTGGGGTTGCTGTGTTCCTTGTTCAGAGAGAAATTGCCTGGTATTTCGGCGCTGGACTGACCGTAATAGGCGGGACCAGACTGATATACTACAGGAAGGTTCTACTCTGTGAAAAGCATTGCTGGGCTAAAAGAAGTTGCACCCAGGTGGTGAATCGCCATAGAACAGGCTAACAATGGTATTGAGCTGGTTGTTCGTTCCTGTGAGTGCATTTCTCTCTGTGTGTATTTAGTCTCCCTATGGGAAAAAGGGGCAACCAGACGTGGACTCCTTGCTCAGTGTGCTTAGAGGAATACTGCTACACCTCACTGACGAGGCCCAATGAAGGCCGAAACGATCGTCTGGGGTTGCTGTGTTCCTTGTTCAGAGAGAAATTGCCTGGTATTTCGGCGCTGGACTGACCGTAATAGGCGGGACCAGACTGATATACTACAGGAAGGTTCTACTCTGTGAAAAGCATTGCTGGGCTAAAAGAAGTTGCACCCAGGTGGTGAATCGCCATAGAACAGGCTAACAATGGTATTGAGCTGGTTGTTCGTTCCTGTGAGTGCATTTCTCTCTGTGTGTATTTAGTCTCCCTATGGGAAAAAGGGGCAACCAGACGTGGACTCCTTGCTCAGTGTGCTTAGAGGAATACTGCTACACCTCACTGACGAGGCCCAATGAAGGCCGAAACGATCGTCTGGGGTTGCTGTGTTCCTTGTTCAGAGAGAAATTGCCTGGTATTTCGGCGCTGGACTGACCGTAATAGGCGGGACCAGACTGATATACTACAGGAAGGTTCTACTCTGTGAAAAGCATTGCTGGGCTAAAAGAAGTTGCACCCAGGTGGTGAATCGCCATAGAACAGGCTAACAATGGTATTGAGCTGGTTGTTCGTTCCTGTGAGTGCATTTCTCTCTGTGTGTATTTAGTCTCCCTATGGGAAAAAGGGGCAACCAGACGTGGACTCCTTGCTCAGTGTGCTTAGAGGAATACTGCTACACCTCACTGACGAGGCCCAATGAAGGCCGAAACGATCGTCTGGGGTTGCTGTGTTCCTTGTTCAGAGAGAAATTGCCTGGTATTTCGGCGCTGGACTGACCGTAATAGGCGGGACCAGACTGATATACTACAGGAAGGTTCTACTCTGTGAAAAGCATTGCTGGGCTAAAAGAAGTTGCACCCAGGTGGTGAATCGCCATAGAACAGGCTAACAATGGTATTGAGCTGGTTGTTCGTTCCTGTGAGTGCATTTCTCTCTGTGTGTATTTAGTCTCCCTATGGGAAAAAGGGGCAACCAGACGTGGACTCCTTGCTCAGTGTGCTTAGAGGAATACTGCTACACCTCACTGACGAGGCCCAATGAAGGCCGAAACGATCGTCTGGGGTTGCTGTGTTCCTTGTTCAGAGAGAAATTGCCTGGTATTTCGGCGCTGGACTGACCGTAATAGGCGGGACCAGACTGATATACTACAGGAAGGTTCTACTCTGTGAAAAGCATTGCTGGGCTAAAAGAAGTTGCACCCAGGTGGTGAATCGCCATAGAACAGGCTAACAATGGTATTGAGCTGGTTGTTCGTTCCTGTGAGTGCATTTCTCTCTGTGTGTATTTAGTCTCCCTATGGGAAAAAGGGGCAACCAGACGTGGACTCCTTGCTCAGTGTGCTTAGAGGAATACTGCTACACCTCACTGACGAGGCCCAATGAAGGCCGAAACGATCGTCTGGGGTTGCTGTGTTCCTTGTTCAGAGAGAAATTGCCTGGTATTTCGGCGCTGGACTGACCGTAATAGGCGGGACCAGACTGATATACTACAGGAAGGTTCTACTCTGTGAAAAGCATTGCTGGGCTAAAAGAAGTTGCACCCAGGTGGTGAATCGCCATAGAACAGGCTAACAATGGTATTGAGCTGGTTGTTCGTTCCTGTGAGTGCATTTCTCTCTGTGTGTATTTAGTCTCCCTATGGGAAAAAGGGGCAACCAGACGTGGACTCCTTGCTCAGTGTGCTTAGAGGAATACTGCTACACCTCACTGACGAGGCCCAATGAAGGCCGAAACGATCGTCTGGGGTTGCTGTGTTCCTTGTTCAGAGAGAAATTGCCTGGTATTTCGGCGCTGGACTGACCGTAATAGGCGGGACCAGACTGATATACTACAGGAAGGTTCTACTCTGTGAAAAGCATTGCTGGGCTAAAAGAAGTTGCACCCAGGTGGTGAATCGCCATAGAACAGGCTAACAATGGTATTGAGCTGGTTGTTCGTTCCTGTGAGTGCATTTCTCTCTGTGTGTATTTAGTCTCCCTATGGGAAAAAGGGGCAACCAGACGTGGACTCCTTGCTCAGTGTGCTTAGAGGAATACTGCTACACCTCACTGACGAGGCCCAATGAAGGCCGAAACGATCGTCTGGGGTTGCTGTGTTCCTTGTTCAGAGAGAAATTGCCTGGTATTTCGGCGCTGGACTGACCGTAATAGGCGGGACCAGACTGATATACTACAGGAAGGTTCTACTCTGTGAAAAGCATTGCTGGGCTAAAAGAAGTTGCACCCAGGTGGTGAATCGCCATAGAACAGGCTAACAATGGTATTGAGCTGGTTGTTCGTTCCTGTGAGTGCATTTCTCTCTGTGTGTATTTAGTCTCCCTATGGGAAAAAGGGGCAACCAGACGTGGACTCCTTGCTCAGTGTGCTTAGAGGAATACTGCTACACCTCACTGACGAGGCCCAATGAAGGCCGAAACGATCGTCTGGGGTTGCTGTGTTCCTTGTTCAGAGAGAAATTGCCTGGTATTTCGGCGCTGGACTGACCGTAATAGGCGGGACCAGACTGATATACTACAGGAAGGTTCTACTCTGTGAAAAGCATTGCTGGGCTAAAAGAAGTTGCACCCAGGTGGTGAATCGCCATAGAACAGGCTAACAATGGTATTGAGCTGGTTGTTCGTTCCTGTGAGTGCATTTCTCTCTGTGTGTATTTAGTCTCCCTATGGGAAAAAGGGGCAACCAGACGTGGACTCCTTGCTCAGTGTGCTTAGAGGAATACTGCTACACCTCACTGACGAGGCCCAATGAAGGCCGAAACGATCGTCTGGGGTTGCTGTGTTCCTTGTTCAGAGAGAAATTGCCTGGTATTTCGGCGCTGGACTGACCGTAATAGGCGGGACCAGACTGATATACTACAGGAAGGTTCTACTCTGTGAAAAGCATTGCTGGGCTAAAAGAAGTTGCACCCAGGTGGTGAATCGCCATAGAACAGGCTAACAATGGTATTGAGCTGGTTGTTCGTTCCTGTGAGTGCATTTCTCTCTGTGTGTATATATATATATATATATATAGTATATACACATTTATATATATATATATATATATATACATATATATATATATATATATATATATACACACACATATACACACACTGTATATACACACACATGCATTATATACCATTTATACCATTTTTACCATTTAGCAATCTATACACTTGGCATTGGGTTATTTCTCAGTTTAGTGTTGCTCTGGGATAAAGGAAGTCTCTTTAGATGCCTTTGAGGAATCCCATGGAGAATTCAGGATTAGTTTTCCCTCTCTAGGCAACAAGGCAGTAAAATTATTGTGTTTACAAAAAATCTCAGTGGAGCCATACTGACTCATACTGCTTAAGCCCTCTGAACCAGTGAAGCAGATATAATATTTTACACAGGTTTATTGTCATATAACTAATATGTTCAGCACTATAAGGGATCTGCAATAATGAGTGGTCTCCCTAATAGGTGAACTGAACCTATCTTTGTATGTATAAATATAAATATATGCAATCTATCTAGTCTGTAAATATTAGAGCCTGCATTGTTTTGCTTTAGGTTAAAGGGGTATACATTTTTTTATTTCAAGATTTATACAGTGTTTACTATTTTAAACAACTTTCCAATTTACTTCTATAACAAACGTTGCTTAGTATCCTTTGTTGAAGGAGCAGCAGTACACTACTGATAGAACCATAGATCACTAAACACATGCAGTGAGCCAATGAAAGGAGGCATATATGTGCAGTAACCCATCAGCAGCAAGCTCCCAGTAGTGCACTGATGCTCCACAACCTACCTAGGTATGCTATTCAACAGAGGATAACAAGATAATAAAGCAAGTTAGATAGTAGTTGTAAACTGGAAAGCTGTTTAAAAATGCATCAGAATCCTGAAAGAAAAAAAATTGGGATTCATGTCCGTTTAAATAAATGTCAGAGCCGAATAACACCCGTTTTAATTTTTCAGAAAACCTCCCAATATGCAAGCATATAACTTGTATCTGTTTTTAAAGGGACATGCAACTGCTGTAAGAAAATGCTCTGATGCATTTTCTTATTGCACTAGTGTTGAGATGTGGACTTGAGTCACATGACTTGGACTTGACTTGGACTCAAGTCACAAATCTGATGACTTGTGACTCGACTCGACATAATCAAGGAAGACTTGTCACTTAGACTTTGACAGCAATGACTCGAGACTTGACTTGGGCTTGAGCCCTATGACTTGCCAATTCTTTATACATTATTCTAAAGGTCAGAGTTGTGACCTAGTATGGTCCCTAGAGAATGACAAACATGATGAAGACCAACTTGATGATCCACAGCTCTGAAATTACTTAAGACAAGGCAATCCCTGGATGCTGCTATGACAAGAAAATAGTGACTTCAGTGTTTCGCCCACACTCCTCAGATTGTAGTGGGGGATGGCTTGTAAGAAACGAATGTGATGTTGCGAGCTCTCTTAAAATTATCCAAAATCAGCTCATTGCTTCACAAAAGTGCAACATTCAAAGACATTTTTCAGTCTGGATTTAGAGAAAGAAACATTCCAGCTGCTGTTAACATAAGATGGAACTCAAGACTGAGACAGGTACGGGCAGTAATTGAATTTGATCATCAAAAGGTCTGTTGTGTTCTGGAAAAATCTGGACATAAGGATCTGTTGTTCATATCAAGGGAGTGGCATCAATTGAAGGAGTTGGTGGACATCCTGAAGCCATTTGCAGAGGCAACAGATTTGGCACAGGGGGAGAAAATGGTGACAATCATCTCTGTTGTTACATCTGTTCTTGCTCTGAATCACCACTTGGAGAAGCTGAAGTTTCAGGTCTGTTTCTTAACTAGCCTGGTCATGAGTCTGCAGTCATCCCTGATAAAAAGATTCCTTGGAATCTTTGCCAATGTGAAAATGGCAAGCACAAAAGACGGAAGCACTGCACCATTTCAGACCCAATCTATCTAAAAACAGCTTTCTTGGATCCAGCTTTTTTACTGCAGTGAGTACCGCATCACGTGCTTGTCAGCCCTAAAGTCAAGAAAGTGGCTGCACAAAAAGTGAAGGATACATTTTATCATGCTTTAGAGGGACATTAAACCCAATTTTTCATGATTCAGATAGAGGAGACATTTTAAACAACTTTCTTATTTACTCCTATTATCATGTTTTCTTTGTTCTCTTGGTTCGTGGTGTCTTCATTTTAAAAGCAGGAATGTAAGCTTTGGAGCCAGCCCATTTTTGGTTCAGAACCTGGGTAGAACTTGATAATTAGTGGCTTATGTGTAGCTAGCCAGCAATCAGCAAGTGCTACTCAGATAGTGTCGGTGAACCAAAACAGGCTTCCTCCTAAGATTAAATTCTTTCTTTTTAAATAAAGATACCAAAAAAAACAAAGAAAAAATGATAATAGGAGTAAATTAGAAAGTTGCTAAAAATGGCTGCTCTATCTGAATTGTGAAAGAAAAAATTGGGTTTCATATCCCTTTAAAGATTTTTCCTGTAATGGCATACTTTAAATGATTTAAACAAAAAACAGATTTTAGTTTAACTTACTGCATCTTTAGTTGTAATAGTATTATTTGTCTGTTACTTTCTGCTGTGCTTACTCTTTGCTGTAACTGATCTTGCAAGGTGCTGTTGAGGATTTATCTGCTGCTTCTTGTTTTGAGGATGTAAAGAAAGAGGTTCAACAGCCTGAAGATAAGGTGGGGCTGTTTGTAGGATGTAGGATATTGCACAAACCAAGGAAGAACGTTGGGACCACTCCAGCACTTTAATATCACTACCTTGACATATCTGAAGGTCATAATCTTTTTCTGGGCTATAGACATGAAGACTCTTCCAGCACTATTTAAAGTGGTCATCAAGGGCTTGGCAGTGCCTGCTTCTAGTGCTCTGGTGGAGCGTGTTTTCAGCCATGGAGGCATCGTACTATGGCCCCATCATGCACAAATGCCTGATAGACTTTTGGCCAATTTAATTTTTTATTATTATTATTATCGGTTATTTGTAGAGTGCCAACAGATTCCGCAGCGCTAATCTTTTGCAATTGTGATGCCTAATAGGAATCAAAGACAGCACAGCATTTTTCAATGACTTGGGTTTTTGGGCACTTGGCAGTTGTGTTATTTCTATAATAATTTTGTTACTCTTATTTACCAATAAATACTGTTTTTTCACTGTCTGCCCTTATGTCACAATTCCATACTTTAAATTTCACATGAATTTGAACTGTGAAAATATATATATATTTTAAAAACCTTCCTGATATGAATTGGTATACATTATATACAGTAATTAATACCAATCCAACACTATATTATGCAGTGTACTAATGACTTGTTGAACACTTGAAGCTTAAAGGGACACTGAACCCAAAAATGTTCTTTTGTGATTCAGAGAGAGCAGGCAATTTTAAGCAACTTTACTCCTATTATCAAATTTTCTTTGTTCTATTGCTATCTTTATTTGAAAAAGAAGGCATCTAAGCTAAGGAGCCAGCTAATTTTTGGTTCAGACCTGGACAGCACTTGTTTATTGGTGGGTGAATTTATCCACCAATCAGCAAGAACAACTCAGATTGTTTACCAAAAATGGGCCAGCTTCTAAACTTACATTCTTGCTTTTCAAATAAAGATACCAAGAGGATGAAGAAAAATTGATAATAGGAGTAAATTAGAAAGTTGCTTAAAATTGCATGCTCTATCTGAATCACAAAATAAAAAATGTGTCCCTTGACCTAGACTTGCCTTTGTTGACTTGAGACTTGACTTGGACTTGCTTGTCTTTACTTGGGACTTGACTTGAGACTTGCTTGTCTTGACTCGGGACTTGACTTGGGACTTCAGTACAAAGACTTGAGAATTACTTGTGACTCGCAAACCAATGACTTGGCCCGACCTCTGAGTTTGTTTATATCTATTCTTTTAACTGCTGCAATTAAAGTCAACTCTGGAGCATCAAAGCACTACAGCTCAGGAGCTGAGCCAATCAAAAGTGGTATTTGTGCATAGGTGATAATCATTTGCCATGCTCAGCTCAGGATGTACTGTTAAATTGCTGCCCAGAGCTCACATTACACGAGTTCAACTATAACTATGGAGAAGTTACTGAGAATAGGTGACACTAAAAATGCACAAGGTGCTAGAGAAAATCCTGTCTAGGATAATGATAGACCACCAACATCACTAAAAGGTCCTCATATAAGGACCCCGAAGTTTTAAAAGGCTTCAGTCTTCTTTTAATGCTTGTAGTGAGTAGTTTTCAGTGAGTAAAAAAATTAAATAGGACATTCTTGCACCCGTGTTGAGGCTGTATATTGCCCCCAAAATCCTGACTTCTTGCCACAACACCACCTAAATAAATCAATATTAATACATTAATATAAATAAATAATAATATAAATATTATAATACTAATATAAATAAATCAAGCCCTAACTGAGAGGTCAAAGTTCTTTGCTAAAAAGTTTGAACTTGGCTTTGAGTTGCTGACATATTAGTTAATCTACTTTATGCATTACCTAACAGCTGATTGTGACAGTGTAATATAAACCAGTTTTTAAATCTTCATTATTACTGTTTTCACAAATCAACCAGGCACACCTTAATGTGAGATTTTTATTACAGATATGGATACAGATGTTAATTTAAAAAGTATTTCTTTCTGAAATACTCTTGTCCATATTTTATTCTGCCTGTACGCACATGCAGAGCATATTTAACACACTGAAGTTATTTTTGGATCATTGTGGTTCAATCATTGTTAGAGCGGCAGATGGCTTTCATTTAAAATTTGCCACGCACCGCTTTTGCTTGGTTAATTTCAAACATGAAGATACTACAATATGTTTCCCTTGTGTGACAATGCAGTTGCACATTAAAACACTAAACTGGAATTAAAGTATTAATGTTAAATGGTAAAGCAGGAAGGAGAGGCCCACAGATCTGTAAATGTATGTGAAAACAACTTAAAGCAGTATCAGCAGAGGATTTTGTGCTTATTTTAAAGGGATATGTTTTATATATATATATTGAACAAGAAAGGGGGGGATACCAACGGCGCTACTTGTTTATTGATGCCACCTATGATCTAATTTGATTTTACAGAATAGAATATTGTAATATAGATCCTGGTGCTTGTGTATTAAAACAATTACTATTGAAAGAGCAAGAAGAAACTTGCTCTGAAAAGAATACACTTATAGCACTCTAGCTGGCTTTGACGTAAAAAGCCAGCTAGAGTGCTATAAGTGTAAGAAAAAGCTGGTTTACGGCGAGACATGTCGGGTAGATTAGGGTCTTGGTGAGGAGTCCTAGGAGCTCCTGTGTTTTAGCCAGCCTTATGCTATACTCACAATTACTGTAGCCAACTTTTGCTAACTAATTGATACTCTGATACTCGAAATTGCACTATGTGTGTTAGATAACATACGCTTGACTAAGCAAGCACACTGCATTCAAAACTTAATCGGAATCACCGATGAGAATTGGGGTAAAAGAGATGCAAAGACAGATCTGTGCTGTGTCTGTTACAACATATAACAGCTAATCATAAATTATTGGTAACAAATAAACAATTGGGGTATAATATTGTAACACTACCGAGATCGTTTGAATGCTATAAATGAAATTCACACACAGCAATTGATCCTCCTAATGTATTAAAACCACATCAATCCTTTACAGACATTGGTATTTAATATTTAATCCACAAGGATAATACAAATATATATAATTCAACTGTCCCCTTGGAACGCTGCATTTTATTGGTAATTTCAAGCACACAGAATACATATATACAAAAAGTTTTATTCAAACTGAAACGTTGACACAAAATCAAAGGGCAGGTTTAAGTCCTGTTGATAAACTAAACCAAAATACGTTGTTGTCAAATTTATGTTAACATGGTGCCAAGGCATGGCTTGAACAATAAGGAATTATGAACATAATAATTGCAAGCAACTGTTAAAAGTGGAAAAAACTCTTTAACAATTAACCCTGTGGTAATTATAAGTAAGAGACAGAAATCTCAACTGTTCAGTAAAGGAGATACTATTGACCTACATACACATATACAATATAGGAGGATATCCTAATCAAGTATCATCCATTAATTCTAAGTGAGCATACATAAGTGTATTTATAATAATTTTTCCTATTTTATAATATAACTAATAAAAGTTAAAATTGAATTCATCCCACAAGCTCAAAAACAGTGTCATGATAAATTGTTTTTACGTCAAAGCCAGCTAGAGTGCTATAAGTGTATTCTTTTCAGAGCAAGTTTCTTCTTGCTCTTTCAATAATATATATATATTGTTATTCAGACAGAGCATACAATTTTAACATGTACATCTATTATCAAATTTGCTTCTTTGTTGAAGAGATACATAGGAAGGTGTCTGGAGAACTACATGGCAGGAAACAGTGCTGCCATCTAGTGGTCTTGCTTATGTATAACATTGTTGCAAAACTGCTGTCATATAGTGCTCCAGAAGTGTGCAAGCTCCTGAGCTTATGTCCATGCTTTTCAACAAAAGATACCAAGAGAACAACAAATTATTGATTCATGAAAGGGAATAAAAGGGGTGTTTCATGTCCCTTTAAGTTAACAAAACTTAAAAAAGTTTGTAGACTATAATATATGGATTGATGTGGGCAGGTAAAACATCCATTTTTATATAAGTTTGGAGATAGAGTGGAGGTGTTTAAACATATTTCACAAACAATAGAAAATAAATGATGCCCCAGCAGCCATACTTTATACTTTTTGTGCAAAAACCTGTTCTTGTCCCACGCTTCCTAGAGAAACCAAAAACTGATTTTGAAATTCTAGACCTTTTTTTGGCCTCAATAATAAAAATGGGACAAGCTATTTTTTTTTTACACCGAAGTGAAGGGTCTTTATTGTCCCTTTAAGAATCGGTCTATAAGTAAGCATTATTTAAATTAGATATGGGTTCTTAAATTCCAGTCCTCAGAACCCAGGAACAGATAAGATTTTTAGCATCCCCTTGGGTGAGAGCAGGTTGGTAACCATGGTTACTAATAAGCTGATTATTTCACCTGTGCTGTAGTTCAAATATCCTTAACATCTGGCTTGTTATAGGCCCTAAGGACCAGCAATTAAGAGACCTACTTTAGATGGATTTAAATAATAATTCACCAAAAGGGTTAACTATAATATGTTTTGCTTTGTTCAATATTATATTATGCATTTACATACATATATTTTTTAATATCTAGTGAAGGCCTCTATTTCACTGTTCCAATAAGAGTTATATATGAGTAAAATATAGCACTTTAGAGTTGTTTTCCAATAATCGGAAGTGCATGTATGAAATGATTCATTTGCTGATAATATCAAAGTCAGAGGTAGGAAACAGGAGGAGACTGACAAGTGTGATAAGGTACTGGATTATTTCTATAACACTGTGGATTAGGTAAAAATCGTGTTTAAATTACTGGTATTTGTAGCATGATATGAGATTTCAGATTATATAAGAGAGCTGGATATAGGGTCCAGGAACTCCTTGGGCATAAGCTAATAGGACATAAATGTTTTACTTCACATTTCCAGCACTTAGAAGTGAACACAGCCTGCCACTGTATAAGCAGTAGATCATGTTTATATGGAAAGTTGTCCAAAGGCCTAAATATAGGGGTCACTTAGGTCTCAATAGACAAAAGTCCCACACATTTAGGGAGCGCATATGGTCCAATCAGTGGCAGTATTGCTACAGGGGAGCTTGGCTTCAACATGCATCATGTTTGGCACCTCTGTGTTGGACACCCCCTCCCTGCAAAAAAGGGCTTACAGTATATGAAAAGTGTATGGATTTATCTTTACAAATATGGTGGCAGGGTATACAAGATGGCTGCCACAGTGTTAATGTACAGAGAAATCTTCCACCATATTTGCACAGGAAGGTTAAGCAAATACATATTCTTTGTCATGAACTAAACAACAGGTAAGCATGACTCACAGACATAAAGAAGCAGCTCCACTTAATCCTATGTGGCTGCTGGCTCAGCCTCTGTTAATTGCAAACAGCCAGAAAAGGTGCTATTGAAATAGGGGGCCCAGTGAGGTTTAGTTATGTCCCTGAGATCCATCTAGCAGTGAAAGCTTTTTACATCTGTATTTTTGTAAAATTAAGTATTATAAAAAAATTCTTATAAATTGACACCATTCCAATGCTTTAAAAGGTTGCCATGCTCCTTAGGGGCAGGTCATAGCAGATCTGAGGACTGTAGTGGTACTGAGTGGCCCTTGTTTGGAGCAGCACAACTGCCTGGAAAGGAATTCAAGCAAGCTGAAACAATCTTTCTCTTTCCCTTTAAAGTGATGGTAAACAATCGATAATTGCCTATAGTGTTTTACTATAATCTTATTGTTTAAAGTACAACCGCCAAAAAGGAAAGTATTAAAATTAACTCTATTACCTTTAAATATGTATATAAAAGTACAGCACGGATGATATTTTTTTTCTAATTTTACTCCACCCACTGAGATATTTTCCCATCCAACAAGTGACGTATATAGCAATACCACCCACTACATACTTCACCATCATTGCACGCTCCAGATAATTAGGACACTAATGCGCATGCTCATAGTGATCTATGAACGAAACTCGGATCCCATGGTTACATACGTCACTCATTCTATTCCTTGGAGCCTTACGCATGCGCACCTGTATCATTAACGCGTACAAAGACTGAAGAGGAGATCAGAAGTAAACTAAGATTGCGCAACTACACGCATGCGCATTGATACCACACATAGACTAAAGTGAGCCAGTTGGACAGTATTCTGATTGGATACGTGAAGAAGAAAAAAACGTATAGCGGTAATAGGTTGTATTACACGATTGACAGGCAGCGATATTATACTAATGGAAATGAATTATTGCAGGTAAGGTAGCAGGAAATAAAAGCGCTAATACATTTATTTGGATGATTCCGGTCAATTCGTAAAATGTGATTATAGTGAGTTTACCATCACTTTAAGCTTTGTATGGTAACTGGTGGCCCTTTACTGTACTAGAAGAACCTAATGATTTTAGTGCAATTTGTTTTAAATTATCTTAAGCAACACACTACATAACCTTGAGAACAAATGACCTGTGGTGTCTTGGGATCATTACCATCTGTTATAACAAAGATGCAGAGTTACAGTACTGCCACTTTAGTAACAAAACAGCTGGCCTAGCTTCTAGCAAAATATTCGCCTGGCCTGTCCAACGCCCTTTGTCATTCAGAACAGGACACTGCAAAATCTGTTAGAATGCCTGAAAAGCTTCACAGTGTGACAAATCATTAACTTCAACCAAACTCTATTATGTTCCATATATCACTAAAACTTGCCATATGCATTGTCCTACAAAAATGCCTTATACAGTAATCTAGTTGCACTGAGATTTACAAGCTCGGTTTGCTTAACTTATATACATAAAACATTAAAGTGTTCTACTTTAAAAAAAAAAAAAAATGAATGACAGACGTCCAATAATTAAATATGTGACTGCATCAATCTGTCATGTTACATTCTCAGCTAAATTTATGTAGCATTCTAAAGACAATTTATATATCAGTAAACAAATTGCTAAGACATTTTAGTTTGTTTGATTAGTCTTTCATCAAATCTTGAAAAAAATGTAAATGTCAAATGATACAAAACTGCATTGCATCACTTAAATTGCTATATTTTGTTTGAACCATTTTCTTTTAACAAAGTGCTCTAAACAAGAAACATTTAACTTCTACTAAGGGTTAAACAAACAAAGCAAAGTTATGCAACAATATTGGATATATGCATATAACATTAAGAGCCAGATTACAAGTGGAGTGCTAATTTACCGTACAAATTTGCCAGTTTACGTGCGCGCAATAAATAACAAGCCATTACAAGGTCAGACCTCTGGTTAATTTTTTAAATGTACCCCAATTGCCCCCAAAATAACATGTGAGGTTCCTTTTTAAAAAAACAAAAAAATTAGCATTTTTTTTTTATTTTTAAACTGCACTATGCAGTTTTGGGGGGCTAATATTGGCGCGTGTGAAGAGTTAAAAAAAAAAACAGCACTGAAAAGTGCCTTTACATTGCGGTCTATGGGAACTGTGTGTTCCCTCTAAATATATATGGTGCTTATATACATATATATTGTTAATATGTGTATATACAATTAAATATATAAGTATATATTCATATACAAATGTATTTATATTTGCTGCCCGACTTACACCCTTCGCTGCACTAGTTCTCATGCCATGTTTCACTGCATGAGAACGAGGCTCCCATGGGAGGTTGCGTTTGTGTGAGGTTGCGTTCAAAATTGCACCTCACTTGTAATACCAGCTCACGTTTGCGTGCACCGGTATTACTAAATTAAGCGCAAATATCAATTTTGCAGAAGCAATATTTTGCGCTAAACTTGTAATCTGGCCCTAAATCAGTAATCACAGAGGGTCCAACATTAATCATTTCATTTGAAGGATACACAGGTAGGACTTTCTGGGAGTGTGCTCATTGTATTCAGTGGACTTTGTTAAAAAACATAATTTATGCTTACCTGATAAATTTATTTCTCTTGTAGTGTATCCAGTCCACGGATCATCCATTACTTGTGGGATATTCTCCTTCCCAACAGGAAGTTGCAAGAGGATCACCCATAGCAGAGCTGCTATATAGCTCCTCCCCTCACTGCCATATCCAGTCATTCGACCGAAACAAGACGAGAAAGGAGAAACCATAGGGTGCAGTGGTGACTGTAGTTTAATTAAAATTTAGACCTGCCTTAATAGGACAGGGCTGGCTGTGGACTGGATACACTACAAGAGAAATAAATTTATCAGGTAAGCATAAATTATGTTTTCTCTTGTTAAGTGTATCCAGTCCACGGATCATCCATTACTTGTGGGATACCAATACCAAAGCTAAAGTACACGGATGATGGGAGGGACAAGGCAGGAACTTAAACGGAAGGAACCACTGCCTGTAGAACCTTTCTCCCAAAAACAGCCTCCGAAGAAGCAGAAGTGTCAAATTTGTAAAATTTTGAAAAGGTGTGAAGCGAAGACCAAGTTGCAGCCTTGCAAATCTGTTCAACAGAAGCCTCATTTTTAAAGGCCCAGGTGGAAGCCACAGCTCTAGTAGAATGAGCTGTAATCCTTTCAGGGGGCTGCTGTCCAGCAGTCTCATAGGCTAAGCGTATTATGCTCCGAAGCCAAAAGGAGAGAGAGGTTTCCGAAGCTTTTTGACCTCTCCTCTGTCCAGAGTAAACGACAAACAGGGCAGATGTTTGACGAAAATCTTTAGTAGCCTGTAAGTAAAACTTCAAGGCACGGACTACGTCCAGATTATGCAAAAGACGTTCCTTCTTTGAAGAAGGATTAGGACACAATGATGGAACAACAATCTCTTGATTGATATTCCTGTTAGAAACCACCTTAGGTAAAAACCCAGGTTTGGTACGCAGAACTACCTTGTCTGAATGAAAAATCAGATAAGGAGAATGACAATGTAAGGCAGATAACTCAGAGACTCTTCGAGCCGAGGAAATAGCCATCAAAAACAGAACTTTCCAAGATAAAAGTTTAATATCAATGGAATGAAGGGGTTCAAACGGAACTCCCTGAAGAACTTTAAGAACCAAGTTTAAGCTCCACGGGGGAGCAACAGTTTTAAACACAGGCTTAATCCTAACCAAAGCCTGACAAAATGCCTGGACGTCTGGAAATTCTGCCAGACGCTTGTGCAAAAGAATAGACAGAGCAGAGATCTTTCCTTTTAAAGAACTAGCTGATAAGCCTTTGTCCAAACCCTCTTGGAGAAAGGACAATATCCTAGGAATCCTAACCTTACTCCATGAGTAACTCTTGGATTCACACCAATAAAGATATTTACGCCATATCTTATGGTAGATTTTCCTGGTGACAGGCTTCCGAGCCTGTATTAAGGTATCAATGACTGACTCGGAGAAGCCACGCCTTGATAGAATCAAGCGTTCAATCTCCATGCAGTCAGTCTCAGAGAAATTAGATTTGGATGATTGAAAGGACCTTGTATTAGAAGGTCCTGCCTCAGAGGCAGAGTCCATGGTGGAAGAGATGAAATGTCCACTAGGTCTGCATACCAGGTCCTGCGTGGCCACGCAGGCGCTATCAGAATCACCGATGCTCTCTCCTGTTTGATTTTGGCAATCAGTCGAGGGAGCAGAGGAAACGGTGGAAACACATAGGCCAGGTTGAAGAACCAAGGAGCTGCTAGAGCATCTATCAGCGTTGCTCCCGGGTCCCTGGAACTGGATCCGTAACAAGGAAGCTTGGCGTTCTGGTGAGACGCCATGAGATCCAGTTCTGGTTTGCCCCAACGATGGACCAGTTGAGCAAACACCTCCGGATGGAGTTCCCATTCCCCCGGATGAAAAGTCTGACAACTTAGAAAATCCGCCTCCCAGTTCTCTACGCCTGGGATGTGGATCGCTGACAGGTGGCAAGAGTGAGACTCTGCCCAGCGAATTATCTTTGAGACTTCTAACATCGCTAGGGAACTCCTGGATCCCCCTTGATGATTGATGTAAGCCACAGTCGTGATGTTGTCCGACTGAAATCTGATGAACCTCAGTGTTGCTAACTGAGGCCAAGCTAGAAGAGCATTGAATATTGCCCTTAACTCCAGAATATTTATTGGGAGGAGTTTCTCCTCCTGAGTCCACGATCCCTGAGCCTTCAGGGAGTTCCAGACTGCGCCCCAACCTAGAAGGCTGGCATCTGTTGTTACAATCGTCCAATCTGGCCTGCGAAAGGTCATACCCTTAGACCGATGGACCCGAGAAAGCCACCAGAGAAGAGAATCTCTGGTCTCTTGATCCAGATTTAGTAGAGGGGACAAATCTGAGTAATCCCCATTCCACTGACTTAGCATGCATAATTGCAGCTGTCTGAGATGCAGGCGCGCATATGGCACTATGTCCATTGCCGCTACCATTAAGCCGATTACTTCCATGCACTGAGCCACTGACGGGCATGGAATGGAATGAAGGATATGGCAAGCATTTAGAAGTTTTGATAACCTGGACTCCGTCAGGTAAATTTTCATCTCTACAGAATCTATAAGAGTCCCTAGGAAGGAGACTCTTGTGAGTGGTGATAGAGAACTCTTTTCCACGTTCACTTTCCACCCATGCGAAATGCCAGAACTATCTCTGTATGAGATTTGGCAATTTGAAAGCTTGACGCCTGTATCAAGATGTCGTCTAGATACGGAGCCACCGCTATGCCTCGCGGTCTTAGAACCGCCAGAAGTGAGCCCAGAACCTTTGTAAAAATTCTCGGGGCACAAATTGGTAATGCCTGTCTAGAAAGGCAAACCTTAGGAACCGATTATGATCTTTGTGAATCGGTATGTGAAGGTAGGCATCCTTTAAGTCCACTGTGGTCATGTACCTCTTGGATCATGGGTAGGATGGTCCGAATAGTTTCCATTTTGAATGATGGAACTCTGAGGAATTTGTTTAAGATCTTTAGATCCAAGATTGGTTTGAAGGTTCCCTCTTTCTTGGGAACCACAAACAGATCTGAATAAAATCCCTGTCCCTGTTCCGTCCGCGGAACTGGATGGATCACTCCCATTACTAGGAGGTCTTGCACACAGCTTAGGAATGCCTCTTTCTTTATCTGGTTTGCTGATAACCTTGAAAGATAAAATCTCCCTTGTGGAGGAGAAGCTTTGAAGTCCAGAAGATATCCCTGAGATATGATCTCCAACGCCCAGGGATCCTGAACATCTCTTGCCCACGCCTGGGCGAAGAGAGAAAGTCTGCCCCCCACTAGATCCGTTTCCGGATAGGGGGCCGTTCCTTCATGCTGTCTTGGGGGCAGCAGCAGGCTTTGTGGCCTGCTTGCCCTTGTTCCAGGACTGGTTAGGTTTCCAGGCCTGTCTGGAATGAGCAACAGTTCCCTCTTGTTTTGAAGCAGAGGAAGTTGATGCTGCTCCTGCCTTGAAATTTCGAAAGGCACGGAAATTAGACTGTTTGGCCTTTGATTTGGCCCTGTCCTGAGGAAGGGTATGACCCTTGCCTCCAGTAATGTCAGCAATAATTTCCTTCAAGCCAGGCCTGAATATGGTCTGCCCCTTGATAGGAATGTTGAGTAATTTAGACTTTGAAGTCACGTCAGCTGACCAGGATTTAAGCTATAGTGCCCTATGCGCCTGGATGGCGAATCCGGAATTCTTAGCCGTTAGTTTAGTCAAATGAACAATGGCATCAGAAACAAATGAGTTAGCTTGCTTAAGTGTTCTAAGCTAGTCAATAATTTCATTCAATGGAGCTGTCTGGATGGTCTCTTCCAGGGCCTCAAACCAGAATGCCGCCGCAGCAGTGACAGGCGCAATGCATGCAAGGGGCTGTAAAATAAAACCTTGTTGAATAAACATTTTCTTAAGGTAACCCTCCAATTTTTATCCATTGGATCTGAAAAAGCACAACTGTCCTCAACCGGGATAGTGGTACGCTTTGCTAAAGTAGAAACTGCTCCCTCCACCTTAGGGATCGTCTGCCATAATGCCCGTGTAGTGGCGTCTATTGGAAACATTTTTCTAAATATAGGAGGTGGGGAAAAGGGCACACCGGGTCTATCCCACTCCTTGCTAATAATTTCTGTAAGTCTTTTAGGTATAGGAAAAACGTCAGTACACACCAGCACCGCATAGTATCTATCCAGCCTACACAATTTCTCTGGAATTGCAACTGTGTTACAGTCATTCAGAGCAACTAATACCTCCCCAAGCAATACACGGAGGTTCTCAAGCTTAAATTTAAAATTAGAAATCTCTGAATCAGGTTTCCCTGAGTCAGAGATGTCACCCACAGACTGAAGCTCTCCGTCCTCATGTTCTGCATATTGTGATGCAGTATCAGACATGGCTCTAACAGCATTTGCGCGCTCTGTATCTCTCCTAACCCCAGAGCTATCGCGCTTGCCTCTTAATTCAGGCAATCTAGATAATACCTCTGACAGGGTATTATTCATGATTGCAGCCATGTCCTGCAAGGTAATCGCTATGGGCGTCCCTGATGTAATTGGCGCCATATTAGTGTGCGTCCCCTGAGCGGGAGGCGAAGGGTCTGACTCGTCGGGAGAGTTAGTCGGCATAACTTCCCCCTCGACAGAACCCTCTGGTGATAATTATTTTATAGATAAAGACTGATCTTTATTGTTTAAGGTGAAATCAATACATTTAGTACACATTCTCCTATGGGGCTCCACCATGGCTTTCAAACATAATGAACAAGTAGGTTCCTCTGTGTCAGACATGTTTAAACAGACTAGCAATGAGACAAGCAAGCTTGGAAAACACTTTAAAACAAGTTTACAAGCAATATAAAAAACGTTACTGCGCCTTTAAGAAACACAAATTTTCTCAAATTTTGAAATAACAGTGAAAAAAATGCAGTTACACTAACGAAATTTTTACAGTGTATGTAATAAGTTAGCAGAGCATTGCACCCACTTGCAAATGGATGATTAACCCCTTAATACCAAAAACGGAATAACAAATGACAGAAAAGTTTTTTAAACAGTCACAACAACTGCCACAGCTCTACTGTGGCTTTTTACCTCCCTCAATACGACTTTTGAAGCCTTTTGAGCCCTTCAGAGAAGTCCTGGATCATGCAGGAAGAAGCTGGATGTCTGTGTCTGTAATTTTTGCTGTGCAAAAAAACGCCAAAATAGGCCCCTTTCACTCATATTACAACAGTGGGAAGCCTCAGGGAACTGTTTCTAGGCAAAATTCAAGCCAGCCATGTGGAAAAAACTAGGCCCCAATAAGTTTTATCACCAAACATATGTAAAAAACTATTAAACATGCCAGCAAACGTTTTAAAATACACTTTTATAAGAGTATGTATCTCGATTAATAAGCCTGATACCAGTCGCTATCACTGCATTTAACGCTTTACTTACATTACTTCGGTATCAGCAGCATTTTCTAGCAAATTCCATCCCTAGAAAAATATTTTAACTGCACATACCTTATTACAGGAAAACCTGCACACTATCCCCCTCTGAAGTTACCTCACTCCTCAGAATATGTGAGAACAGCAAAGGATCTTAGTTACTTCTGCTAAGATCATAGAAAACGCAGGCAGATTCTTCTTCTAAATACTGCCTGAGATAAACAGTACACTCCGGTACCATTTAAAAATAACAAACTTTTGATTGAAGAAATAAACTAAGTATAAAACACCACAGTCCTCTTACGACCTCCATCTTAGTTGAGAGTTGCAAGAGAATGACTGGATATGGCAGTGAGGGGAGGAGCTATATAGCAGCTCTGCTGTGGGTGATCCTCTTGCAACTTCCTGTTGGGAAGGAGAATATCCCACAAGTAATGGATGATCTGTGGACTGGATACACTTAACAAGAGAAATAAACTGCTCTACAAGGGAATATGGCTAAGAACAAAGAGATAATATATTCCATTCACACCATGTAAGATTCTGCCAATCCTACCTTCTTTTTGTTTGTACCCTTTACCCATTCAAAGCCACTTAGCTCTTACCTCATCCCTGAGCAATTATACATTATGTCAACTTTTTGCTGCCTCGAGTAAATTTTAAAACATCTTTTTTTGCCTGTGACCTATACCACTCTGCAAAGCAACCTGAGATTTTTTCATCTCTATTTTTGCAGTTTCAGAGACACAAAGGAAATTCTCAAATTAGGAAGAAAGAAAATCTAATCACATCTTTTGAGATCTATGTGATAACATGTAAAGAAGTAGAGAGTGCTATGTAACTAGGAACCTCAGGTCCAACAATATCAGCTACAAAGGGGGGTTCCCTTTAAGCATGATAGCCTCTATCAAATAAAAAGGGGGTTCCCTTTAAGCATGATAGCTTCTATCAGATACACATGGGGGTTCCCTTTAAGCATGACGGCCTCTATCAGATACAAATGGGGGTTCCCTTTAAATATGACAGCCTCTATCAGATACACATGGGGGTTCCCTTTAAGCATACAGAGAGAAAGAAGCACCTCCATTGTCGATATAAAAATTAACTTTTATTTTAAACACAGCGATAAAACAATAAAACTTTTTCTTCTTATGGATGCATAGCGGCAAAGGTGGGAAAAATAAAGAAAAATCCAGTGAACCACTGACGCGTTTCGGCTTATCTGCCGTAATCGTAGTTTGGTCAAATGGCCTGTTCCAGCCCCTTATATTTTAAAAGGTTTATTCTGATTGGTGGATTTAACCCTATTCTTCCTCATCCTTACAATTTGCAAAAATATAATATCATCACAATTTCTACAGAGATAGTGAAGCAATTTTATGGGATTAATTTCATACATGATATAAAGTGAATCTATAGTACTGAATTTAAATAATGTTTCAAAAAAATTCATATATATATACACATCATACCACTCTCGATACATATTGAATCTCTTATACTTAATTCAAATGTGTATATCACAATAGTTCATGTAGAATATAAAAAAAAATATATATATATATATATATATGTACACATATAGTAATAGGACATATCCAACAGGTTAAATTGGTTATATTATTACTAATTAATTTACTACTATTAAAAGGTTCACATTGCTAACCTTAAATATTTTAAATTCATCCAACAATAATTTCATTTTTGATGTTTAAAGATCCATATTTATTTAGGCACAATGCATATATGTATATAACACTTAGGGAACAGTAGAATGCTACTTTCACCAAAGTAGTGAATTAATTTAGTACTTATAGTTTATTAAATCCTCATCCTAAACAAATGTGTGCATAACTATATATCTAGTTCCCTAACTATGCTCAACGTGTTACCTATATACATATATGTTATTAGATCTCAAAAGCTCAGTTCTAATTCATTAGACAGAGAGATAAATAAATAGATTGGATGTCCTGGACACACAGAACTAAGACACCAGTGCCAATTGCCAAAAATTGATCACATCAATTCATGAGTTCAGGCCATAAGGCACCCTGGTCCTCAGTCTGTGTATCCAAAACAACTCCCTTTTTCCCCAAAATGGACTATATATCACCACCTCTGTTATGGGGCACAACTGTCTCAATAATGGTCCATTTTAGGGAACTACTTTCTTTATCATGTTTGTTTTTGAAGTGCAATACTAAAGGTGTAGTTAGTTTACCCAATTTTATGTTTGACAGGTGTTCTCTAATCCTGTGCCTGACCTCCGTTGTGGTAAGGCCTACATATTGTACCTCACAATCTATACAAGTCAACATATAGATAGAATAAGTGGTCCAGCAATTTGTACAGAGTTGATGTTTAAAGGACTCCCCTGTGACACAGCTCCTGAAGCCTACTCTCCTGTCCAATCTTTCACAGGTTGTACACTGAAAATTACCACACTTATATACTCCTTTGTGTTGCAACCATGAACTTGTTCTTTCTGTAATAGGTTTCAGTTGAGTAGGAGCTAGTCTATTACCAATCGACATCCCTTTCCTAAACGCAAATCTGCATTTTTTGGGTAGTTTCCTCTAATCCATCATCTGCCTTGAGCATAGATATTCTTTCTGACAATATTACATATTTGATGATACTGGATACTGAGTGACAAAAGTAATGCTATCAAAATCTTTAGCTCTTGTGGTATCCTTCATTTTCCAGAATTCAGATCTGTCTCTGTCATCAATACTAGCTCGTGTTTGTTCAAAGTCAACTGACCTCTTAAAACTGATTTAAACACTCTTTTGGGGTTATTACTGTGGCCATGTAGTAAGGTGTTGCCTGATATGGGTTTCCTAAATACCTCAAGGTCCACTTTCCCCACTACAGCCCCCTTTAAAGTTACATCAAGGTAGTTTATACTGTGTGTACTGAACTCAAAGGTGAATTGAATCACCACCTCATTTTTGTTGAGATCCTCCACAAATCTCTCTGCCTCCATGGGTCCAAAATAAAATTAGATTGTCGCTAAATCTACGATAGTATACTATACGATCTTTCTCGGGGTAATCACCTCCAAAGATGTGGGACAGCTCCCACCATCCCATGAAAAACTTTGCGTAGGAGGGGGCAAACTTGGCCCCCGTTGCTGTCCCACATCTCTGGAGGTAAAATTTACCCTCAAAGGCAAAACAATTGTGGGTAAGTAACAACTCAGCCACACGCAATATATACTTTCAAAATATATCTTCATATAATTGGTTCCTTCTCAGGAAAAAATTGAATGCTTCCAAGCCTTTACAGGTATTATGTTGTATAGATGAATACAAAGATGTGACATCAACTGTCAACCAATTGTATTCACTCTCCCATGTGATAGAATGGAAAATAAAAGTGAAAAGTAAATTTTCATGATTCGGATAGAGCATGCTATTTTAAACAACCTTCTCACTTACTTATATTATCTAATTTGCTTTGTTGTCTTGGTATCCTTTGTTGCCTAGGTAGACCCAGGAGTAGTAATGAAGTACACATATATGGCTCTTGTCATTAGCTCACCCAGTGTGTTCAGCTAGCAAACAATAGAGCAATGCTGCTGCTTAAACAAAGGATACCAAGAGAATTAAGCAAATTTGATATTAAAAGTAAACTGGGAAGTTGGTTAAAATTGCTCTATCTGAATCATGAAAGAAAAATGTTGGGTTTAATGTTCCTTTAAATCAGAGAGAATTGTTAAAAGGGCAAAACTAATGTGAATGTTATGTATAAACTGTGATCTTCAAACCAGATATGTTAAGCACTATGTGGGCCAATCAAGTGATCTTATTTATCTTTTAATTAATTCATTTATAGTCTATTTCAGTTTTTGGGAGAGTAAAAAAACATATTTGGGTTTCATATCCCTTTAAGGTTAGGATAGATGCCCTCATTAGATTTTTTTAATATATACAAGCATTTGTATTTTAACTTATGTCCTAAAATAATAAAACTAATAATAATATATAGATAAAATTATTTTTAAAATGGGTAATGAAAAAATAAAACTAATATCTATAAAACAAAAATATGTTTTTATTATTTAGTTAATGCATGTGAAGAAAAATATGAACTCTTCTGCCCATCTGTGTGCCATGATTATTGATTTGTGCAAGACATCTTTAGTCTCTGCAGAGTACTGATAGTACATACTTTTGATTAAACTCTTAGGGCTAGATTTATCAACACTGAGGCGTACAGGGGCGCGTATACCTGCAGGTAATTAACATTGCACACAAGCATAATTTTGCGCTCGCGTGCAATCCCGCCCCCTGCCCACGCACAGCCAATCACGCACGGCAGGAGCTGTCAATCTCCTCGGTCGGACTCGACCAAGGAGATTTAATTTCGCCACAATAGAGGTGGCGAACATGTTAGGGAAGCAGCGGTCTGGTGACCGCTGCTTGATAAATCGCGGCGAGCAAGTTCTTGTGAGAACTTGCTGCCGCAGGGGCTTGATAAATCTAGCCCTTAATAGTTTCTTTACTTTTTCATTTACTTATGGGTTGGTGTTGTTAAGTAGAGATCAAACAATAATATACAGAATTTTCCTTGTATACCAAGGCACCACAAAAATGTATACAAATTATCAGTCATTTCTTCATTCTTTTCTCTTAAATACTTCTAAGGTATTTGTTTTTTACAGTTTTGTCCGGTGTAATAAAACAAACCTGAGATAGAAACATAGAAACACAGAATTTGATAGTAGAGAAGAACCAAAAGGCCCATCAAACCTGCCCATATTATGTTACTTTTTTCTTAGGATTGCCTTATGCGGTTCCCATGCATTTTTTAAGCCCTTGTGCTTAACACATCTATTGGAAGTTTATTCCATAAATCCATCACTCTTTCTGCTTCCTCACATTTTCCCCAAATCTACTACCCTCTACCTTAAGTCTGAGACCCCTTATAGAAACAGAGACAATAGAGAGATATAATTTATAGGGGCATATTTATCAAGCTCTGTATAGAGCTTGAGGCCCCCTGAAGGTGCAATGCGTATGCTGTCAGCATTTATCGATGGGCAGCGATGTGCAGCGGACATGATACGCTACTTTGTATCATCTTTAGAAATATTGGGGTGGGGGATTGCAGAGTCTGGTATTAAATCTCAGGTGTCTCTTGTATCTATATATGTGGGACTCAGCCTCTAAGTTATCTTAAAGAGACATCTGATGCAGTGAATGGTTACAACAAACATTCAACAACTAGTTAAACTAATTGTAATAGAGGATACAATCCAGTTTAAGAAAAGAAAACCAATACTGCAATAGTATAGTACTAGTTAACTCTGCTGATGCGAAAGTATATTTAAATTAAAATAGTTCCATTCCATTCATACAATTAAACTTTATTAAATCAACAAGGAACTCACACACACTCAAATAACAGAGCTGAAAGAATAAAAACACTTAAACTCTGTTGATTGCACTATGGCAATAAAGTATAAGAACCTATATTTAGAGTATCACCCAGTCCTCTGTCAAAATTTAAAGTGTTTAAATATAGACTAAGCCCTTACAATCTGAGGGCTAATTATTTGTATCATTACACTATTAAAGAACAGAGGCTGGGAAGGCTATAGTAGGTTCAATAAGGCATATTTTCAACAAGAGTAAGCAAGTTAAAAAACGAACAGGAGAGACTGAGCTACCCCTGTCGGACCCCTGACGCGCGTTTCACAAACCCCTCTGAGGAAGCGTTTGTGAAACGCGCGTCAGGGGTCCGACAGGGGTAGCTCAGTCTCTCCTGTTCATTTTTTAACTTGCTTACTCTTGTTGAAAATATGCCTTATTGAACCTACTATAGCCTTCCCAGCCTCTGTTCTTTAATAGTGTAATGATACAAATAATTAGCCCTCTGATTGTAAGGGCTTAGTCTATATTTAAACACTTTAAATTTTGACAGAGGACTGGGTGATACTCTAAATATAGGTTCTTATACTTTATTGCCATAGTGCAATCAACAGAGTTTAAGTGTTTTTATTCTTTCAGCTCTGTTATTTGAGTCTGTGTGAGTTCCTTGCTGATTTAATAAAGTTTAATTGTATGAATGGAATGGAACTATTTTAATTTAAATATACTTTCGCATCAGCAGAGTTAACTAGTACTATACTATTGCAGTATTGGTTTTCTTTTCTTAAACTGGATTGTATCCTCTATTACAATTAGTTTAACTAGTTGTTGGCTACTTCGTATCATGTCCGTTCACACATTGTTAAATATGCCCCATAGTCTCTACCTGTCCATAATGGAGCAATTTCACAGTTCAATATTATCTTGAAAAGTTTCTATGTGTAGTCCCTTGCTTGAAGGATTATATACCTTTGTCTATCTTATTTCTGTCTATTTTGCATCTAATGACATATTTAATACAAGGACGCATAAGGCATAGGACAGTAAAGTTTTAGCTTCTTAGTGCCCAAATGTACAGGGCTTATATACAAAGGTATAAGTAAAAATCCTGGGTTTCTAGAGAAAAATCATAGATCCAATGATAATCTGCTGAACTCTTATCTGCCTGTGTGGTAGTAAAAATCATGCAGAGTTTGTGCAATGTGTTAGAGATTTCAACTACCCTGGATATTTAGTGGATTTTCATGGGTTGGGAACTCTGTGACAGTTTCCAGATTGAAACCGGCCCCCAGTCATAGCTCCACCCATAAAACACCCAATGGTCACCATCCACAAGTTCTCCTCACCTCCTAATATAGGGAAGCCTTCAGAATATGATGAGAGATGTGTAAATGTAATGTGTTAGGTAACTTGCGTTATTTACATTGATTGGCACAAACATTTACCTTGTGAAAGGGAAAATTCAGCAGGAGATGCAAGGGAGATGTGCGAAGATTAATTTAAGGAATCATAGAAGCTAAGGAATGTGTCACTGACAAAGAGGGTTAAAATCTCTACTTTGTGTATTACCGACAATAAGGCATTATAAGGGTTTACATCTTTGTACTGTGGGAGAAAGGGTATTAAAATAGTGTCTCCCTGGAAGAAGGGAGGTTAAATTCCTGCTCTGTTTGGGTTACTAGTAGAGAGAGGTTTCCATTTTTTGTGTTAGTACTGGTAAAATCACTGCTAACCTGAATGTTTTATTGCAAAATGCAGATACTACTTTAAGAAATTGTATTCCCCTTCATCACACACTCTTTGTAAAAGGAAATAGATACTGACTATACTCAGCCTGGACTGGGCACACATTCCACATCCTAGACAGTACTCTCAGTATATGCATGGTTCTTACCCGCTGATACAGGCAGCTACTCCAAGACAGATGGGGTATATTAACCACTAACAAACAACAAGCATGAAATAAATACCACATAACATTATCAGTGATTCTTTCCTTAGACCAGGGGTGGGCAAGAGGTAGATGACGGTCTACCAGTGGACTGTGAGTGAATTTTGAGGTGACCTCCTGGAAGATTTCAAAAGTCTGCATAAAAAGAGAAACATTTCTCACACATCTAGATTCTGAGTGAAGAGCCTCGCCACCGTAGATGTATGAGAAATGTTTCTCTTATGCAGACTTTTGAAATCGGCTATGAGTCTATGACGGCGGTACGTGTACTTCAGCATGTGCGACGCGGCTGTAGCTGAACTCGCTGCCCCAGCTTTGGTTACTGCCTGTCCCAAACTCTTCTACTTTTTGTCTCAAGAGCGGTCAGCCCATAGTACAGACTCTTCATGCATCAGGCTGAGATGCTGCTCGGTATCCCTGGGTTTGGCAATTCCAGGTCCTGTTCTGTCTGATATTCTGCTGCTACTTTTTAGTTCTGTCCTCCGTTACTTGTCACCAAACTCTGCTGGGTAAATGGTCTGGTGATGTTTTTTTTCCCCAGGGTCTGTTACTCCCCCTCAGGTTCTTTTAATTTCTCTGTACCAGGCTTTGATGCTGCTCTCTGATACTTTCTCTGACACACTAATAATATTAGCTATACTTTGTGCTAGTTTCTGCAGCTTTCTGTCCCCAGAATTTGTTGTCACCAAATTGTGCAGGTCAGTGCTGTTGCTGATATACCAGTCTCTGGTACAGAGCCTGCAGATCCTGCCGCTGTCACTGTCCCAACTATTTGCAGTAGTCTTCAGCTAGTAGCGGACAGATGGAGAGCAGCCAACAGGACCTGCCCCCTAATCAACCTGACATGTTGTCAAGCCAATAAAATTACATTGTAGAATGAGTCTGTCTATGATTGACTGAGAATAGTTCATTGTCATTGTTGTACCTGAGCTGTGGGTTTCCCATGTGTTCCAGGCTTCACTATTTTGCTAGCCCTAGACTCGAGCCGTCTTAATTGCGAGACTACTTATTCATATGCAGTTGCGGTACACAGATAAGGTTGCTTGATGGTCCCAGCAACCTTATCTGTTGCTGGGACCATAAATACAGCCACAGTAAGTAAAGAAAATAAATAAATAATAAATACAGCCGCAGGAAGTAAAGAGAGCGGCTGATTTTTAAAGCTGTATTATTTGTGGCAAAAATGCAATTTTCAGCCAGCAGGTACTATTTGTGGCAAAAATACAATTTTCAGTCACTGACTGGTGTTTTTTTTTTTTTTTAAAGTTAGGTGACCTGGTCACTTGGAATAAAATTAGAGGTAGCCCTTGCCTTATAAAAAGTCTGCCCACAACTGCCTTAGACTAAAGCAAATACTAAACACATAAGACTGGAGCTTTCAAATATGGATATTACCCAAAATATAATGCAGCAATATGTCAACAATCTGCCCCCAATATTTAGATGATAGATAGACAGACAGATAGATAGATACTTGTAGTGTGGTTTCTGAACAGGTAATGAGTAATAAATGTGTCTTACTGAATTGGATTTCCTGTTGTAAGTTAGTTTTCCGATTGCATTTTATTGTGCTGGCAAAGAGCACATTACAAACAGTCTTTTGGTAGTAACAAGAAAAAGGCTTTAGTTTGATACTACTCATATCTTGTCTACATAGATTGGGTCCATGGCCGAGAAGTAATTTAATGTACAGTTTCTGAACCACAGGCAAACAAGGAAGTAATAAATACATGACCCCACATTGTCAAGTCATCCTACATTTACCACCCTCAATAAAGACAATTGAAACCATTATGGGTATGAAAAGGCTGCAGCTTGTTTATTAACATAAAATTAACTACAACCATTAATAACTTTTAAAACCCAACCACAGTGCTTGCACTTCTCCATTAATGTGCGTTGCCACCACACTGAGGCACGCCCCCAAATAATATATTTTCTGCTAACATGCAGGAGGTACAAATTACCTCGTAATAGACGTAACCCCCTAAACCCCAGGGCAAGCACCCCGCCACTGCTGCAACAACACAACTTTTCCTCACCATCTTGCTCCAGATGAAAAAGACCTTATTTTAAACAACTTTTTCTATTAACTTCCATTATCTAATTTGCTTAATTTTCTTGGCATTTTATGTTGAAAATAATTCCTAGGTAGGCTCAGGAGCAGCAAGGCATTACTGGGAGCTAGCTGCTGATTGGTGGCTGCACATGTGCACACTGCCTACCTAGGTATGCTCTTCAACAAAGAATACCACAAGAATGAAGCAAATTTGATTATAGAAGTGAATTGTAAACTTGTATGCTCTGTCTGAATCATGAAATAACAATGTTATGTTAATTACTGATATTCACTATGCATTCCTAATAAACTGACTTTAATGTCTTTTTTTAATCAGGAAATGTTTTCTAGATATAGTACACTGAGGGGCCTATCTATCAAGCTCCGAATGGAGCTTGATGCCCCGTGTTTCTGGCGAGCCTGCAGACTCACCAGAAACAGCAGTTATGAAGCAGCGGTCACAAAGACCGCTGCTGCATAACCTGTCCGCCTACTCTAAGCAGGCGGACAGACATCGCCGGAAATCATCCCGATCGAGTACGATCGGGTTGATTGACACCCCCCTGCTGGCGAGTCAGCAGGGGGCGGCGTTGCACTAGCAGCTCTTGTGAGCTGCTGGTGCAATGCTGAATATGGCGAGCGTATTGCTCACCGTATTCAGCGAGGTCTGGCGGACCTGATCCACACTGTCGGATCAGGTCCACCAGACTTTCATAAATAGGGGCCTGAGTGTCATGGAGGTGTCACAGGCATTTGAATAGTGATTAATAGAGGTGAATTTCAGAACTCGATCTGGAAATGAGAATTATAAATTTAGATGCAAGTAATATTCTGTAATTTAGTTGCAGTATATTCATATTATGGTTGCAACCTAGTCCCTTTCTTCCCTCTCTGTCTTAGAAGTCAGATAGTGTCTGTATACAAGCAGTCAGTCAAAATGGTTTTGCACTCCCTGTAGTCTTTAATTGTGTCTCACTGTTGGGAAGTTTGTATATGAAAAGCCCTTGATGTAAGCTGAAAGAACATTCATAATGCCAGGTACCTCTTGGGCTGTAGGTCTTAGGTCTGTATATCTTAGCTCATCTTACACATTATCAATAGTACTCGAAAATATGGCAAACAAAAAGTAGCAAATAAAAATAAAATTCTTAAAGTAAGAGTAAATTTGAATAAATAAGTGCTCAGTTTTTAAAAATACTATTAAAAACAGAGTCACTTTCATTTATTAAACTTTACATTGAAGCGTTTTTTTCAATACTTAGCTTTTTCTTTAGGAAAACCAGACCGGCAATCCTATGCCTGCAGCTCCTCTGTACTTAGCACCGCAATAACGAAATCGACTTCCTCCAATTGTTGCGAGCACCCCAGAGCGTTCAGCTTGTGAGGCCATGCAACAATTGGGGGAAGTTGGTTTTGTCATCGATATGCTAAGTACAGCAGAAGTGGGCAGAGGATCGCCGGTCTAGGTTTGCTAAAGAAAAAGGTAAGTATTTTTTTTAAAAAAACGCTTCAATGTAAATTCTAATGAATGAAAGTGCCCCTGTTTTTAATAGTATTTTTAAAAACCGGGCACTTATTCATTCAAATTTACATTCACTTTAAAGGAATAGAATGGTAAAAAAATTAATTTGCATGGCTGCATTTCAATTTTAAATAAAAGCTTTTTTGCAATATACTTCCATTAGCAAAAATGCACCTAGTCAAAATGATTACTGTAAGGGCCCGTGCACCAGTATTCGAGCTCAGAGAGCTGGTGGTGGTGTGTATTGTGTTTGAAAAAACATGGTGCTCGATTTATCAAAAGCGAAGCGGACATGATTCCCTATAGTGAATCCTGTCCGCTGGATATCACTGTAGGTGGACAGTATATGCTGTCCGCATTTATCACTGCACAAGCATTTCACCAGAAATGCTTTTGCAGTGCTATCCATTGCTCAATGGTGGCCAATTGGCCGCTAGCAGGGGCTGTTAATCATCCCGATCGGATTGGGGGTGCTTTATGGTGGAGAGGATAAGGAGCATTGGTCTCATGGCCGCTGTTTCTTAACTTTCGTTTCAGCCTCGCTGAGATAAAAATTTAGTTTTATGTAGGTTTCAGAATTTACATTACCTTACTAAATATACTCTGATGATATCCAGCAGTATGCAGCACTTTTTAATCAGAGCTTTAATCCATACTCAGATTGATATTTGCAAAATAAAGATGTAAAAACATAAATTATGCTTACCAGATCATTTCCCTTCCTTCTGTATGAGGAGAGTCCATGGCTTCATTCCTTACTTGTGGGAATACAGAACCTGGCCAACAAGAGGAGGCAGAGACACCCCAGCCATAGGCACGCCTCATAGAGAAGGAAAGGAAATTATCTGGTAAGCATAATTTATGTTTTCCTTCTTAACATGAGAGTCCACTGCTTCATTCCTTACTTGTAGGAAACATATACCCAAGCTCTCGAGGATACTAAATAAACAGGAGGGAAAAAAAAAGGAGGCAGACCCTATTCTGAGGGCACCACAGCCTGCAAAACCTTTCTCCCAAAAGCTGCTTCAGCCGAAGCAAAAACGTCAAACTTGTAAAATTTAGAAAAGGTATGTAAGGAGGACCAGGTAGCCGCCCTACAAATCTGATCCATAGAAGCCTCATTCTTGAAGGCCCAAGAGAAAGTCACTGCTCTAGTTAAATGAGCCTTAATCCTCTGAGGAGGCTTATGTCCCGCTGTCTCATAAGCTAAGCGAATAATGCTCCTCAACCAAAAAGATAAGGAAGTGAACAAGGCCTTCTGCTCCCTACGCTTCCCAGAATAGACAACAGTCAAAGAAGAAGTCTGTCTAAACTCCTTCATAGCCTGAAGATAGAACTTCAAGGCCCGAACCACATCCAAATTATGAAGTAACCGTTCCTTCGAAGAGGGAGGATTAGGACACAAGGAAGGATCTGAAATGACCTTAGGAAGAAAACCTAATCCAGTAAGAAGAACAGCCTTATCAGCATGAAATACTAGGTAAGGAGGCTCACATTGCAAAGGCAGCCATTTCAGAGACTCTGCGCATCGAAGCAGTAGCCAGTAGAAAAATAACCTTTCAAGATAGTAATTTAATGTCAACTACATGCAGAGACTCAAACGGAGCCTTCTGCAAAACTTTAAGAACAAGATTTAAACTCCAAGGAGGAGCACTAGATCTAAACACAGGCCTGATTCTAGCCAGAGCCTGAACAAGACTAAACATCTGGAAGCTCAGCGAGCCTCTTGTGCAGTAAAACAGATAGTACCGAAATCTGTCCCTTAAAGGGACATGAAACCCAAAAATGTTCTTTCATGATTCAGATGGAGAATACAATTTTAAACAACTTTCTAATTTACTCCTATTATCTAATTTGTTTCATTCTCTTGGTATCATTTGTTGAAGGAGCAGAAATGCACTGCTGGTTTCTAACTGAACACATGAGTGAGCCAATGACTTATCAGCAAATATATGCTGCCACTAATCAACAGCTAGAACCTAGGTTCTCTGCTGCTCCTGAGCATGCCTAGGTAAACTTTTCAGCAAATGATAGCAAGAGGAGGAAACAAATTAAATAATAGAAGTAAATTTGAAAGTTGTTTAAAATTCTATTCTCTAGTCTAGAGTCTCCGGAGGAAGAGCACAGGTGTGTGATCAGGTGCTGCACCTGTTCTGATCTCTCCTACCTACAAGCTGTTGGTGTGGAACCGCGCCTAAAACCCTCTAGTTTAGGGTGGCTTGTATTGCTGAATATCACCGCTGCTGGAAACTCCATAGTGCCTTGACAATGCACTAAATAGCTGCAGGTAGCAGCCCTGAAAAAGGACTTATCACTATACTAATATCTTTTAAAATAAAAAAAAAATTAAAAAAAAATGGTTGTTATCACACAGTCTCTCTATCAAGCCGAGGCAACCCAAGAAAAAGTGCTCAGCTAAATCGACAGGCAAGTTAAATTCCTGATTATTGCTGAATAATCTGAAACGGAGGACGGAGGTGAGAGGCGCTGCACTTATTCCAAGTTGTCTGGATTCTGAGAACTTACCTGTCTCCTGTTTACAGCTTAATTGAATATGCAGGAGTTGGAGCCGGAGCTCCCTGTATATCATACCGGCATTTGCGGCTGGAGCAGTGGGTGCGGATGGTGTAGCCTGCTGTTTTTTCTTTGTGTATTCCTGTGTTGAAGTGGCATTCCCCCTCCCACCGGTGCTGCGTGAGGGGGGGCCACCGCCGGAGGAGACGGGTCGATCCCTGATGCAGTGTTGGTTCCGGGGAGGATAACGCGGAGCTGCTGCAGCGGCAGTTGTGGCTGCCTTCCCCCCCCCCCGCTCTGCCCACTTTATTCCGTCTCCAGCCAAAGTGACGAGACTCAGGAGTGATATTGATGTCGGCTGGTGGCGTGATTGTAGTAACATATGAGTCATACCTTTGAGAATAGCTGACCTGCTTTTTTGAAACAAACGCAAGAGCCGAGGATATTGGTACCCTTGTGTCACAGCCTGTTGATTTGTTTCCCGGCACTCGCTGTTCCCTCGATCTGGAAGACGCTCCCCTTCCCACCGATGCTGCGTGAGGGGGGGCTGAGGCTGAGGTTCGCTGGCTGTCCCCTGCTCAAAAATTAGTCTATCTGTTATGGGTAACGTAGAACTCTTGGGATAAAATTTGCAGTTTTGTCTTCTCTATCAGCTGCCTCTACCCTGGAATGACTTGGCTCAGTACTGGACCTTTATTATTTGCTCTTTTTTTCCCTTTTTTGGGGTTTTCCAAATGATATTAATGTACATAACCTATAAGTTATGATAGTTGGCCTGACCCTGATTTAAATAACAGCTATTGGCCTGCAAGCGTTGTATAACACCTAAACTTCTTAGGTTTCTTTCTCTTTAGCTTGTGTTCATGATAAGTTAAAACCTAGAACCCTCTAGTTTTTAACTGGTATATATTTCTCCCTGAAACCGTATGCTGTTAATATGTAGCAGCAAAATGTGAAACATTGTATTATCATATTTCCTGAACCATTTAGGCTGTTACTAACTGTCTGGGGGTTTTCTTTTGTTTCTCTTCTAGACCCACAGCAAAGGTACTATAACACTGGATTACTTTATATAGCTCTGTTTAAGTTCTGAAGCTACATCCAGTTGTATTAAAATACACCATGAGTATTGGTTTCATAGAAGTAAAATATATTTATTTTAGAGGTGTGTTTGACCTTGATATAAATAACGGCTATTGGCCTATCCCCCTAGTTTCTAATTGGTATACATTTCCTTTGGATACTGTATGTTGTTAATGTGTAGCAGCAAAATGTGAAACATTGTATTATCATATTTCCTGAACCATTTAGACTGCTACTAAATGACTGGGGTTTTTTTTTTTTTTTCTCTTTCTCAGACCCACAACAAATGTATTATAACTTAGGATTACTCTATATAGCTTTGTTTAAGTTTTAAAGTTACATTAAGTTGTGTTAAAATATACCACGAGCATTGGTTTCATAGAAGTGTATTATACTCATTCTAGAGGTGTGTTAATAGCCTACAAGTAATCTTGTGTGCTAGACACACACAGGTAAAACAATCTGAGTATCAACTAGTTTAAAAGTACCTTAAAAGCTGATTTTTTCAAAAATTTATAAAATATTGAACTGATGGCCTCGGACTAGGAGGCCTGTGTTGTTAAATACTGTTTTTTCTGTTCTTAGCTGAAGATTTAAAACGGTATTTTAATTACTAATTGAGGACTTTCTCAAAGGTTAGAAAGCTGCAGGCTCCAAAGTAGGACCCCTTTTCTGTGTTATGATACATCTTACCCTGTCACCAGCATGACTGAACCTGACTCACTTAGTTCACGGTTACACTTTTTTTTTTCTCTCTCCCTTCAGAGGAGAAGATAAACTTAAACAATACACAAAAGAGTGCACCTTTTTTTATCACATATCCTTCTCACTTCCCTCCCTTCTTCAGTAGATTAGTTTGTCTCTTTCTTCTTTCTCCTCTCCCTCACAATTCATTCCCATTATTTTATGGATACATTTTTATATACACAATCTCGCACATCACCTTCAGTCATGTCGGCTAGACAGAGGGATAAAAAACATAGACTTAATACAGAGCCTGTGGGCGAGCCACAATTGGTAACCCAAGAATCGTCAAATTTACTTGATTCTGCTGATACACAGTCTCTAGTCTTAAATATCTCTGCTGCTCTTGCACCCAAGTTTGATTCACTCAGAATAGAAATCAAACAAGATATTGCGCAGCTTGCTACAGAAGTCAAACAATTTTCAGAAAGATTTTCTGAAGTTGAACAGAGAGTCTCTGACTTAGAAGATCTCACTCTAGCTCAAAACAGTAAAATAGAAGCCACTTCCTCAGCCCTTGCTAAATTGCAAAATAAAGTAGAAGACTTAGAAAATCGCGCTAGGCGCAATAACCTGAAAGTAGTGGGGGTACCTGAGGGGAAGCAGTTTGAGGATCTAAATAAATTTATAACACAAACATTACCAGCATTGCTTAATATACCTCAAACTCAGCCAGTTATAGAAAGGGTACACAGGTTAGGGCCACCACCTTTATCTAAAGAAAATATGAGGCCGAGGCCAATTATAGCTAAATTCCTGAACTACCAGGACAAGATTACATTCTTGCAAGCATTTCGTAAAAATCAACCTATATTACTGGAAGGTACAAAAATCCTATTATTTCAGGACTATGCAGCTGAAACTGCCTCAAAAAGAAGGCAGTTGGCTCCGATATGTACTAGGTTCATACAGCAGGGGCTGCGAGCGACAATTTTACATCCTGCCAGGTTGCGACTTGTGTGTAACAACACTTTGCATTTTTTTGATTCTGCCCGCACGGCAGAATCCTTTTTCACCAAAAACTGCACACCTGAGCAGTTGAGTTGACACACTATTTAGTTTCCTTCTCCCTGGTAAAAATTAGAATAGATCTGATATTTTTTCTCTCTCTTCTAAGATGGGCCCTTTTCAGCAAATGGGCAACAGACGGCTCAGGTGGACTGGCCGTATGCTTTGGGGTTTTTCTTCTTCCTTTTTTTTCTTTTTTTTTTTTTTTTTTTAATTCTTCCCCTTCTCCCTCACCATCTTCCCTTCTTGAACATAGATACCTATTATAATGTCTGGGATTAAATTTACTTCATGGAACATAGGGGGGCTAACTTCTCCTATTAAGAGAAAAACGATAATTTCTTATTTAAAGAAAATAGGTACTGCTATTGCTTTTCTACAAGAAAGCCATTTAAAGACTCAAGAAATTCTTAAACTAAAATCTTCTTGGGTTAAGGAGGTCTTTTTTTCATCTAGTTCTAGCCGAAAAGGCGGAGTTGCTATTCTTCTGGGTAAAAAACTTAATTATGAGATAATACATAGTGAATCAGATGAGGAGGGGAGATATATCATACTGAAAATTAAGGCTGCTAATGTTTTGTATACTTTATGCAATGTATATGCTCCAAATGTTTTCAATCTCTCATTTTGGGATACACTTCAGGCCAGGCTTATGACATGTGCAGAGGGTTTTTTAATTTTAGCCGGTGACTTTAATATGGCTCCTCAATACCCAATTGATAGAATGAGGCAGCAGCCATTAGTCAAAAAAACTAAAAGAGACAATCTCGAGGCAAAGTTGTTCTCCAGGATCTTTTCTAATTTGAGATTTAAGGATATTTGGAGGATATTGAATCCGGATACACGTGATTTTACAAGTCTCTCAAAAGCACATAAATCATTGTCACGGATTGATTTATTTTTGGTTGATGAAAGACTTTGTAAACACAAAGTATCAGCTCAAATTTTGCCTATTGCGGTATCTGACCATGCTCCAATATGCTTCGAGATTTATACGTCTGGCCTTTCACATACAAGTACTCGTTTTTTTTTTCCCTAAATATTTGTCTGCTGATTCTGGATTTAGAGGCTTCCTCGAAACTAAGTTTCTGGACTTTGCCTTGTTCAATGCGGAGGCTAGAGCCCGTCCTTCTCTGTTCTGGGAAACTGCTAAAGCAGTGCTGAGGGGGGAAATCCTGGCATATACCATTAGGCGCACCAAGACATTTAAAAAACGTGAAACTGAACTCCTTCGTGCAGTTACAAATGCTTATAACTCATATCTATTAGAAAAGACGTCTCAGAAATGGGCTAAATATATTACTGCATTAGAAGAGAGAGATTCATTTCTACTTTATAAATCCACTCAGCAGGAAGTTCGGTTTTCTGCGAAACTTTATAAATATGGGAATAAGACTGGAAAACTCTTGGCTAGATTGGTAAGGCAGGACTTGGGTTCTCAACTAATAGATTCCTTAGAAAAAGAGGGTCAGATGTTTAGTTCCTCTCAGGATCTTGTTCAAATTTTCTATGATTACTACAAGGGAATATACTCCCCCAGGATTTCTGACTTCACAGAACGTCAAAAATTTGGGGAAGAAATCTCTTCTCCATTATTAACACCTAGTCTAATTGAGGAACTTGAATCCCCCATTACGGAAATAGAAGTTGCAAAGGCAATTAAAAATCTGGCATATAACAAAGCACCCGGTCCGGATGGAATACCTAATGAGTTCTATAAAATGATACCCTCCACCGTAATACCTGATTTAACTTCATTATTTAACTATATATATATAGAGGGAAATGAACCCTCATCTAATTTTCCAGCTTCACACGTCTTTAATCTTAAAAAAGGGCAAAGATGCAAGTATGGTGGAATCATATAGACCCATAGCTTTGATGAACACCGATTATAAATTGTTGACTACGATTCTCGCCCAGAGGCTCCAGTCCCTTCTTCCTTTGATTATTAGCCCAGATCAGGCTGGGTTTATGAAGAATAGGAATTCTGCGACCAAAATAAGGGAACTCCTGCTCACCCTGGATTACTTTTCGAATGGTATGGATGCTGATTGTCCAGAGGAGGGAGGTATTTCCGACTTGGCAATTTTGGCTATAGACGCCGAAAAGGCCTTCGACTCAGTTTATCATGATCATCTTCTATTTTCGTTAGAACAATTTGGGCTAAAAGGTAATTTTGCTAAGTTCATTGAAAAATTATATCGCACAGCCTCCACAAGAATGATAGTAAATGGCCAGCTGTTCCCAGAAATAATCTTGCATAGGGGGACTAGGCAGGGGTGTCCACTCTCCCCGCTCCTTTTCAATATTGCTATAGAACCCTTTGCTATAATGATAAGACAGAGATTGGAGGGGATTGGGGTGGCTGGGCGGGAGTTGAAAATAGCATTATATGCTGATGATATTCTCATTTATCTTTCTAATTTACGTAGAAATTTACCTATTCTCTTATCAACTATACAACAGTTTGGTTCCTTCTCAGGATATAAGGTAAATATAAAGAAATCTGAACTTCTCTGGATAAGGCACACAGACAGCTCTCCTATAAATGTACCCTTCTCTATAGTGAATGACTCATTTAGATATTTGGGTATAAATGTCTCAAGTAATCCTGATTCTTGGTACTCCCTGAACATTCTTCCTGTGTTGAATAAGGTCAAATCAGTTTTTAAGAATTGGCAGACTTTACCATTGTCCTTGTCCGGACGCATTGCAGCCTATAAGATGATCTTACTGCCAAAAATACTATATGTCCTGCAAAATACTCCTTTGATTTTAAGGAAGAACGATTTGAGTTTGTTCAATTCACAGCTCCGGTTTTTCCTGTGGCAGGGTAGGAAACCCAGAATATCACTTGCAAAACTCTCCCTTCCAATAGGATCCGGAGGCTTGGCTTTACCTGATTTACGAGTTTATAATTATGTATTTCTGGTTCGTATTCTGGCAGATTGGCTTTTTGCTCATAACTATGTTACAATGATTTAGAGAGCAGTATTTTGTATCCTTTTTCACCTATTGCGCTGATTCATCTCGACACTACTCACATCCCACCCCAAGTTAAACGTTGTAGATCTATATATAATATAATTCTAGCTTGGAAAAAGATATGTACTTTGTTAGGAATAGAACATCGGGTGTCGAGATTCCTAGGTTTTCTGGGGAACCCACAATTTCAGTTAGGAATACCATCTTCAATCTTTTTAGAGTGGAAGACCCATGGCTTGTTAATGTTTTTCAGATGCTTGACATAGAAAAAAGATGTGTGAAATCATTTGATGCTCTTAGGGTGGAATTCAATATCTCCCAGAGAAACTTTTTTGCCTATCTTCAGGCTAGACACTATGCTATGAAGTTAGTGAATGAGTACGGCTGGAACTGGTCACTGGGGCATATAGAGAATTGGTTTACTCTGGCAAAAAATGGACTTATGTCAATATCTCCATGCTATCTGATTATTGTCTCAGATAGGGGTACAATTAATCTTGATAAAATTGCTATTAACTGGGCAACATTGTTATCTCAGGAAGTAGAATCTAAAATACCTTCTCTCTCGATTCGAAAGGTTTCTCAAACAACCCTTTCTGCCACATGGAGAGAATCTCATTTGAAGTTGTTACATATGACATATTTCACACCAGAAAAAGGAGCGAGATGCGGCAGTATGAATTTTACTATATGTCCTAAATGCTCGTTTCCCTATGCAAATCTTCTGCACATGTTATGTACCTGCCCTAAAATTAAAAACGTATGGTCCAAAGTCCAATTTTGGCTATGCAAGACACTAAAACTCTCATCATTAAATTTGACAAGCAGACACATAATTTTCCTCTATCTTGACCCAGAAGATAGACAACTCAATGTGAAGTTTATTAATATAACTATACTGGCTGTTAGATATCTTATTTTAAAAAAATGGAAAACACTCACGGTCCCTAGCATATCAGAAATGAAAAACTGTCTAAAAAAACAATGTATTCTTGAACAATACAATATTAGCGTTGATAATGATGTCCAGGTTGTTAAATTCTTTCTCAAATGGTCAGCATTCATAAAAGCTTTTTCTCCTACGGAAATTGAATATTTGATACATCCCTTACTTAATTCTGAACTAGTTCTGCTGGGGAAATGGTGAAGGGTTCCCTTTTTCCCCCCCTTTTTTTTTTTTTTTTTTTTTTGTTTTTGTTTTGGGGCGCTGTGTTGTTTTTCTTTGTAAAAATAAAAACTCAACAAGGTATAGAGTATTAAGAAGCATAGTGTTATCACATGGGTTATTCTTATTATTTATATAAGGCACATTCAAAGAGTTGATGTATATCTATAACATAGTATTGAATGTGCAATATTTTGTATAGTATATGTACATTTGTTATACCCAAGCTATGCTTTGGAAAAAGCTTTACTTTTGTTTTTACTCAATGGCTATGTTTCCTTTATTATTATCTGATTGTTATGGGTCCTTGTTGGATATAAATAAATATTTTAAAAAAAAAAATTCTATTCTCTATCTGAACTATGAAAGAAAAAATTTGGGTTTCATGTCCCTTTAAGGGAGCTAGCAGACAGGCCCTTCTCCAGACCATCCTGGAGAAAAGAATGAATCCTGGAAACCCTGACCTTATGCCAAGGGAATCCATGCTCTTCACACCAGAATAAGTAGGTCCACTGTTTCCGGTGGAAGGCGGAGCATCAAGACGTGTGCTTCTACTCGGCGTCTGGGCCGACTACTGCTATCCTAGCCTTCAATTTTAGCCCGTTGTACCCGTAAGGGCTAGGGCTTACAGCTTGATTTCCCATCGCAAGCTAAAGGGAAACTTCGTGTTGCAGTACCTGCAGCGGTAAATCCGCATTCTTTTTTACCCTCCCTCAACCTCCGAGGAGATCACTTTTACCTACCCTTTGTGGCACTTGCGTGGAGTGTTGCTGAGCTCGCGCCCCCCCGGTGGGGGTTGCGAGGGCTGGAGCGGAGACGAAAGGAGGTCAAGTGAGGCCCCGTGAGTGACGGGTGAGTCCGTCCGGCTCGTAAGCAGTCCCTGGGGGTGAACCCAGGAGAGACCGCCCCACGGCAGAGCAAGTGGTGTTGGAGGAAGAGGTGGGCTCTGTATCAGCGGTGAAGTGCCGCAAGGTCGGGTGTCTGAGTCCGCGGAGGTGCACGGCACTAGGTGAGGCGGCAGTGATATCCGGCTGAGTGATTGCAGTCGGCTGGTTGGCAGATCAGGACTTGACACCGGGGTTCCACAACTAAGCTTCAGGGTGGCTTGATTGCATCGCTCCTCCGGGTAGGAGTGTCCCCTGTTGGTTATCAGTCTTCTTCAAGCGCAGCCCACATCCACTGTAAGTAATACAGGACTCTGTCTTCGTATGCTGTATACTTTTTCTTTTGATCTCAAGGAGTTTGGACTGGACTCTAATGGGCATAATACTTTTCACAGCCGGGCTGGCCAAGATTTGTTGCTTCTGGATTCATAGTGAATGATATAAGACCCCTAATATTATAGGACTCTCTGACTTTGTTAAGGACTCAGCCTGGGGTCTAGATAGTCTGGGATTAGTTTTCTGGTCTCTAGTCTTAGCTGATCATGCTATATCTGTTCTATCCGACAGAGGACTTGGTAGGATAATGTTCATTCACTGTCATGTGTATATTTCTTTCTGCATGCTGTTATAAGGGGTTGTTTTGGAGCTTGCCCCCTATTTCTGTTTTTGCTTAGTCGCTTAAAGTAAGAAAAGTGCAGGCATTTGTATAAGGGCTTTTTGTTAAAGTCACTTCACTCTCACAGAATACACCATTAACGTTTTTTTTTTCTGTTTCAGGTTATTTGATATGTAAAGGTCATATATTTTGGGCTGATTTTTTGTTTTTGTTCTTTTGTTCCTTTTTTTTTATGTATTAAATTCACCATATTCACGCTAGAACACTTTTGCTAGTATCCACAGGATAAGAGGAAAAAAAAAAGAAAAAAAAAAAAAAAAAAAAGTGGAGTTAATATATTTTGCTGTGGTTGTATACCACGTATTGAGGTTTCACTATCTCTCCCCTATAACGGGAGTCAATTTTTGTGTCACTTTGCATAGTATTTATCTATGTTATCAGTTGGTTTGTTTCATTATTCATGGAAAAATTTATAACGCACGTTAATAACACTTCACCCAAAATGCCGGCCAAACCTAGGGATAAAAAAAATACCAAAGGTGGCGACACGAGTATAGACACATCCTTAGAAGGGGTAGCTACAGTAATTGATACCCAGGTGCTGATCACTCAATTAACAGCAATTTTCTCCCCCCAGTTTGAGGGTATTAAAAGAGACCTGGGAGGTATTTCTACGGAATTATCTTCTCTTTCAACTGAAGTCAAACAGTTTTCACGGAGAATTGGGGAGGCAGAAAATAGAATCTCTACAGTAGAAGATAAGCTGACAGTCCAAGAGGCTACTATTCAGGCCCAGGAAGTCAAACTTAAGAATATGCAGTCGCGCCTGGAGGAACTTGAAGATCGCTCCAGGCGCAATAATATTAGGATTATAGGTTTACCCGAAGCACCAGAATTTGAAGACTTGGTTAAATTTACTTCCTCCACTCTCCCCCTTGCTATTGGGTTTCCACCGCAGCTTCTCCCCTTAGCAATTGAGAGAGCCCACAGAGTGGGTCCCAGAAGGGACTCTGCTGGCGCTCTGGGTAAATCTAGAATGTGTATTTTTAAGCTGTTGAAATTTCAGGATAAGCTTGAATTTTTGAAGTTAGCTAAGAAAGCGGGTTCACTAGAATTTGGGAACAGCAAGATCTTGCTGTTCCAGGACTTCTCGGCGGAAACTTCCGCCCGTAGAAGACTTATGGCACCGTATTGTTCGCAGCTCATCGCTAAGGGGATTAAAGCCAGTTTATTTTACCCTGCTAAAATCATAGGAGATAACAAGGGAGCCAAATTTATTTTTAACGAAGTTCCGGAGGTGAAAGATTTTTTGAGAACCTTAGAGTCCTAAAGTGAAATTCACGGTTGGGTCAGAGTTTTTTCCTCCTTTTGTTTTTCTTTTTTTTTGTGTGAGAGTTTTTGATTTTGGTTTATTTTGTGATTTTACTGGGTTGGGCTATTTTGTGATTTTTGTTGCTGTTTTTATTTCTGCATTGTGTATAATGAATATTTTGATAATGTATGAGAAAGATGCATATGTTAAAATGTGTCGTGTAAAAATGCCTGAAATTCTACTCTGTTGTTTTTTTTTTTTTTTTTTTTTTTTTTTTCTCTCTCTCCGCCTCCTTGCCGCCGTCCCTCCCCTCCCCCCCGGATGGTGCTGCCAGTTCTCTGTTTCAGGGTCCAGTCCTGTTATTGACCAGGGAGAATAACAGCAATGGGCTGTAGAATTCTTTCTTGGAATGTGGGGGGGATATCCTCTCCCGCCAAGCGCAAGTTGGTTATTAAAACATTAGCTGTAGAAAAGCCAGAGGTGGTGTTTCTGCAAGAGACTCATCTAGATGCATTAGAAGCGGCGAAGCTTAAAATGAGATGGGTCGGCGAGGTTTTGGCCTCATCTTCTCCTTCTAAAAAGCGAGGAGTTGCGGCTCTCTTTCATAAAGACTTGGATTATCAAGTTACGAAAGTTGAGTTTGATCCTTCAGCCCGGTTTATGTTGTTACAGGTAGTGATAAAATCGGTAAAATACGTATTTTGTAATATTTACGCCCCCAACAAATTCTCAGTAAAATTTTGGGACCGGATCCAAAACATAATCTACCCTTTTATAAAGGAGAACTTAATTATCTGTGGAGATTTTAATGCCACCCTGAGTCCGGAACTAGATCGTTTTTCAAGAAAGAATGACGCTAGCTATAAGTATCACGCCAACTATTTTAAAAAATTTTGCATCAAACTTACATTGACTGATATTTGGCGGCTGCAAAATCCCTTGGTTAAAGCTTATACATGCGAATCTAAGTCATTCAGGACATTCTCGCGGATAGATTTTTTTCTAATTGCGGAAGCACTGACAGTTCTTCAGCTTAAAACAGGAATTGGGGAATTTTTAGTTTCTGATCATTCTATAATATCTTTATCTATTCTTGATTCTCATGACACTCGTCCACTTTCACGGGTTTTCGGGTTCCCCCGTTTTTTATATGCCAACCCTAGTTTTTCTTCATGGATGAAGTCTACCTGGCATGAATATGTCTTGTTTAATTCGAACTTTAGTCACAAGGCAGAGGTGTATTGGGAGGCGGCCAAGGCTGTGATTCGTGGCAAAATAATAGCCTATTTGAGCCTGCGTGCAAAAAAAATTAAGGAACAAGGGAGTTCCCTTGTTGTAAGATCCAGAACCACCTATAGGGACTTTCAGTCAGATCCCTCCCCACTAAAATGGGCATTGTATCGTGAGGCTAGGAAGGAGAGGGAGATCTATTTAAAGCAGAAATCGCTGGAGGAAGATGCTAGAGTGAATCTCAAATTTAGGAGCTTTCATGGGTGTTCGGCGAAATATCTGTCCCGCTTGACCAAGATCAGAAAGAAAAGAAATTTTATCGCTGTTATAAAAAACGGCGAAGACAGGTTTTTTGAGCCGGTAGAGATCTCTCTGGAATTTTTTAAGTATTATCAAGAACTGTACTCGGCAGTTTCAGCAGATCACATCACTCAAAAGTCTTTTTGGGAGTCCATAAGTATCCCTAAGATCCAAGAAGAGGAGTTGGCCGTGCTGAATCAGCCGATATCACGGGAGGAGATTGGTACAGCTATTGATAATCTTAAGCTTAATAAGGCAGCTGGCCCTGATGGGCTTCCGGCCGAATTTTATAAATTACTCAAGGATGAATTGCTGCCCTCGTTAGAGGCTCTTTTTAATAATTATTATCTGTCTGAAAGCGGGATCTCTGAGAATTTTGCTGCAGCCAATATATCACTCATCCCGAAAAAAAATAAAAATCCAGAGAACATGGCCTCCTATAGGCCAATATCAGTGCTCAATACTGACTACAAGCTTCTGGCTGGTATTATTGCCTGTAGATTGAATCTTTGTTTGCAGAGTCTGATCCACCAGGACCAGACCGGATTTATGACCGCCAGAAACTCGTCGCGAAATATTCGAAGGGTTATTACGTTTTTGGACTATATGTCGAATTTGGAACCAGATTCTGGTAATGTTGGAATTCGCGATTCTGCAGTCTTAACCCTAGACGCAGTCAAGGCTTTTGACTCCATTGTCTGGGAGCACTTATTTTCCGCGTTGCAGAAATTTGGTTTCTCTGGCAAGTTTAGTCACTTTATTCATAAGATTTATTGCAAACCAATTTCGTTTCTTTTGGTGAATGGGATTCGCTCTCAGGGGATCGTGTTACATCGAGGGACGAGACAGGGGTGTCCATTATCTCCCCTTCTGTTTAACGTGGCTCTAGAACCCCTAGCGGTTAGATTTCGTGATGTTTTGACAGGAATTTCATTGGGATCTCATCGTTTAAAAACCCTTCTCTATGCGGATGATATGCTGATTTTTGTAGATAAGCCCCTTCAATCGATTCCAATCATTCTTCAAATCCTCTCCCAATTTAGTTCTTTTTCAGGTTACTTGGTGAATTTAGAAAAGAGTGAACTCATGTATATGGGTAATAACTCATCTGGTTTGGTAAAATTTCCTTTTAAGGTTGTTAATACAATTAGTTATTTGGGACTTGAGTTACATAAGAACCCGAAAGTATGGTATGTCGCGAATTTCGTCCCCCTTCTGAAAAAAATTAAAATAGATCTGCAGTTATGGGCTTCTTTTCCGCTATCAATTTCAGCAAAGGTAAATCTAATAAAAACGATTGTTTTTCCGCGTCTTCTATATGTGCTACAGAATCTCCCTCTTTTTATTTCTTGTTCAGATATTAGGAAGTTATATAGTGATTTCTCAAAATTCATCTGGAAAGATAAGTGACCAAGGATTGCACTAACTAAACTTATGCAAAGGACAGGACCGTGCTGGGTTGGCGTTGCCGGATATCAGGCTTTACAACACGGCGGCGCTGTTGAAGTTCGCCATGGATTGGTTGGCGGATACTGATAGGTTAGCAGTCAGTCAAGAGGAATCTTTTTATACTCGGCCTTTTGCCCTTTCTGCGCTGCTACATTGTAAGATAAGTCAGCTACCATCTAATATCAGTAAATTGATATTCTTTAAAAATGTTCTGATCGCGTGGCGGAAGTTTTGCACCTGTTTAGGTGTAGATCCCTCAGTGTCAGATTTACCTATTCAGGGAAACCCGAATTTTATCCCGGGTTTATATCAGAAGGTGTTCAAATCTTGGAGGGACAAGGGGCTGCGGTTTGTCAAGCAATTATTGGGGCCTGATAATCTGGTGCAGACTGCGGAGTCTCTGTTTCAAACTTATGATCTCTCCAGGTCTGATTTGTTCGCGTATTTTCAGATCCGTCATTTTATGTCTGAGCAAAACTGGGAGAATAGTATGTTAGCGGAATGGTCTGTCATCAAAATGCTGATTAAGAAATTCAGTCTGGGAAGTTCCTCGATTTCTTTAATATACGACATTATGCTTTCTAAACAATCTGATAAGCATTTGCATAGTATAAGTACCTGGTTGGTTCCGGCTATTAACAATATTACTGTAGAGAAGATCATCCAGAGTTGTAATATGGTCCAGAAATGCAGGGTTTCGGTGTCCTGGAAGGAATCGCATTGGAAGCTTCTGAATAATTTTTATTTGCATCCGCTTAAATTACAAAAATTTTCTGATTCCGGATTAAATATTTGTCCCAGATGCTCAAATTCTAGGGCCGATCTATTTCATATGTTTTGGTTTTGTCCCAAAATTAACCAGTTATGGCAGAAAGTGCTTAATTGGTTTAATTCGCTATTCGGGGTAAAGGTAGTGCTTACTCTGCAAGATGTGGTTCTGCTTAGAACAGAAGTACATAGAAACTCGGCAGTGATGACCTACACATTGAATACGATTATTCTAGCAGTACGTCATCTTATCTTGCAGAATTGGAAAGCTAAGAGAACTCCGAGCTTAGAGAGGTCTTGTAAAGAAATTCAAGGCCAAATTGTATTTGAGTCATATCACCTCTCGGAAGCTTCCGAGAAGAAAACTAAGGAGTTTTTTCAGGGATGGCTACCAATCATTTTGTCATATCCCCGCCAGATTCAAAAGCAGATCCTTGTTCCGGTCCGAAATACGGTCTGCTTTGCTGAATTAGTTGTAGCAGGGGTATTCCCAGTATCTTGGGTAAACGTGGTTGTATAATCTGGTAGCTGTCGGTTGCCCTGTTCGAGATGCACAGGCAGCGGTAAGGTATTATGTTGCAGGGGGGGGGGGGAGGGAGGGCGGCGGAGGTAGGGGTTTTTTTTTTTTTTTTTTTTTTTTTTTTAGAATTATATTATGTGTAGGCAGGTAACCGTTGAGAATTATTCGGCCGAACAAAGTTTGCAATCGGTATCTGTTAATCTTTATTAGGCTAATTCAGTATTTGTGTTGAGGTATATAGAGTTACCAGATTTGTAGCAAGGCAGAGCTGTGTCTCCAGATATGATTTACGAAATGTCGTTGTTTTTCTATTGTGTTTTTTTTATTCTCTCCTTTTTCTGTATGTGATATTTTTTTTTTTATGTATTGAATAAATGAAAAATATAATAAAAAAAATAAAATAAAAAAAAGTAGCAAAATTGAGTGAAACAGACAAGTTACAATGTAAGGATTTTGCATTTTTTATTTCAACCAAATTAAAAAAAGAAACAATCCTAATGTGTAGAAAATGAATCTCATGCCCTATTTAATCACAAAAAGACACACTTGGGTAGAAGGAAAAATGTAATACCGGTATGTACCATAAAATTTAATTTGAGAAAATACCATCTTTTGATAAGTTGTTTGTGAACTATGTTTTCCCATCAATGTTTAATTTTTAATAGAAATAACACAGTATATATTTAAATTGTCTCTAAGTATTATCAAAGAATGTCAATACAGTATAATAAAACCTAAATTATATGAAAAAAAAAAAAAAAAAAAGAATAAGTAGGTCCTCCACACCTTATGATAGATGCGACGAGTAACTGGCTTACAAGCTTGCATGAGGAGTATCAATAACTCTCTCAGAGAAACCTCTCTTGGCTAGGACTAAGCGTTCAATCTCCACGCAGTCAGCCTAAGAGAATCTAGATTTTGATGAACAAAAGGACCTTGTTCCAGCAGATCCCTGCGACAAGGTAACTTCCATGGAGGAGATGACGACATCCCCACTAGATCCGCGAACCACATCCTTTGCGGCCACAATGGAGCAATCAGTATTACTGATGCCCGCTTCTGCTTGATGCGGGCCACTACTCGAGGATGTAGAGGTAATGACAGAAAAAGGTATATTAGACTGAACCTCCAAGACACCACTAATGCATCTATTAGCTCCGCCTGAGGTTTCTTGGATCTCGATCCATACCTGGGTAGCTTGGTATTGAGACAGGACGCCATGAGATCTATCTCTGGAGTCCCCCACCTGCTGCATATCTCCGCAAACACCTCGGGATGGAGAGACTATTGCCCCAGATGAAAGGGTTGCCTGCTGAGAAAATCCGCTTCCCAGTTGTCCACACCCGGAATGTGGGTCGCTGACAGCGAACAGTTGTGGGCCTCTGCGCACACCAGAATCCGAGATACTTCCCTCATTGCTAGGGAGCTCCTCATTCCTCCCTGGTGGTTGATGTAAGCCACCAAGGTGATATTGCCTGAATGGAATCTGATAAACTGGGACGAACCCAGACGGGGCCAAGTCTTCAGAGCATTGAAGTTTGCTCAAAGTTCTAGAATGTAGATCGGAAGAGAGCTCTCCTCCCGAGACCAAAGGCCCTGAGCCTTCTTGGCAACCCAAACTGCTCCCCATCCTGAGAGAGCCGCATCTGTAGTCACAATCTCCCAGGATGGTCTTACAAAGGATGTCCGTCGGGACAGGTGATCTGGACAGAGCCACCAAGAGAGCGATTCTCTCGACCGGCTGCCCAGAAAGATCTGTTGAGACAGATCTGAATGATTGCTGTTCCACTGTCTCAGCATGCACAGCTGTAACGGTCTGAGATGGAACTTGGCAAAGGGAATTATGTCCATGCTGGACACCATGAGACCAATCACCTCCATACACTGCACCACAGAGGGCCTTGAGGAGGTCCAGAGGGCAAGACATGCCAAAGCCAGCTTTCAGCATCTGAAAGAAATATCCTCATGACTAGTGAGTCTATTATAATGCCCAGGAATTCTACCCTGGTGCTAGGAATAAGAGAACTCTTTTCTAAGTTTATCTTCCATCCAAGAGAGAGAAGAGATTCTGAATGTTCTTCCACTAGTGAAAGGATGGTGCTTGCACCAGAGTATTGTCCAAGTAAGGTGCTACTGCAATGCCCTGGGTTCTGGCCACAGCTAAGAGAACCCCCAAAACCTTTATGAAAATTCTTGGGGCAGTAGCTAGGCCAATCGTAAGAGCAATAAACTGGAAGTGCTGGTCCAGGAAGGTGAACCTTAGGAACTGAAAGTGGATTGGGACATGAAGTAAATCTTACCCTTGAATGGAAGGGAAATGAACTGCCCCTTCTGGACTAAGGGAAGGATAGACCTTATCATCTCCATCTTGAATGAGGGGACGTTCAGAAACTTGTTTAAGCACTTTAGGTCCACTTTAGGTCCAGAATCGGGCAGAAAGCTCCCTCCTTCTTTGGGACCACAAAAAGGTTTGAGTAGTATCCCAAGCCTCGTTCCTCTATGGGAACCGGGACAATGACTCCTAAGGAGGACAGATCCCAAACGCACCCCAGAAAGGCCTCCTTCTTCTTTGGTTTTGATGACAGATTTGAGAGAAGGAATCTGCCCTTGGGTGGAAGAGACTTGAACCCAATTCTGTAACCGTGAGCAATGACCTCCAGGACCCAAGAATCCTGCACATCCCTGAACCAAGCTTCTGAGAAGAGTGAAAGTCTGCCCCCTACCTGATCCATAGACGGACCGGAGGTGACCCCCTTCATGCTGATTTAGTCTCAGCAGACTTCTTGCTCTGCTTGGACTTATTCCAAGACTGAGCCGGCTTCCAAGGTTGCTCGGTCTTAGGGGAGGATTGCTGGTGCTGGGAGTACAGGGCTGGACCAAACAAAATTTTACCCTTGAATGGAAGGGAAAGGAGTCCTGACTTGGAAGTCAAGTCCACAGACCAGGACTTCAGCCACAGAGCCCGGCAGGCCTAAACAGAAAACCCAGCAGTCTTAGCATTTAAACGAATAATTTGCATATTCACATCCCAAATAAAAGAATTAGCGACCCTTAAAGCCTTAATTCTATCAAGAATAATATCAAGGGGACCTTCCACCTCAATCAATTCCGATAAGGAGTCACACCAGTAGATAGCTGCTCCCGCAACAACTGCCACCGCTGGTTGAAATAAATATCCTGAATGTTGAAACATCTTTCTTAACAAAGTTTCCATATTTTTATCCATGGTCTCTTTGAACGACGAACTATCCTCCAGTGGGATAGTAGTGCGCTTTGCAAGCATTTGAGACAGCCATCCATCTTAGGGACGGAACCCCACCACTCCATTTGAGAGTCTGGGACTGGGAACAATTTCTTAAAGGCAGACGAAGGGGTGAAGGAAGAACCAATCCTCTCCCATTTGTTCTTAATAATGTTTGCCATTTTTACAGGAACAGTGAAAGTCTGCGGAACAACCCTGTCTTTGTCAACTCTATCCAGCTTAGGAATTAAAGGTTCTTCAGGCAGTTTGGCCTCTGGAACCTCTAAGGTAGCCAGAACTTCCTTTAAAAGAAAGCACAAGTGCTCCATACTAAATCTAAAATCCGCAATTGGAGGCTTAGAGGCAGCCGATTCAGACCCAGAAAGTTCACACTTTGAAGTATCAGAAAGAACTTCATCATCAGATAACCATCTATCAGCTGTAGCCTATAAACTAGATGATGACCCCTGGGAAGGATAGCAATATTTGACCTTTCGCTTGCGCTTAGCAGGGCGAGGTAAATCCCTAATGGCCGCAGACACCGCCGTTTGTAACTGCGCATTGAAGTCTAGAGGTAAAAGGCCTCCTCCAGATGGAAGATCAGGCGTGCTATGGGAGACTGCATGTGTATTAGGAGATGAAAGCAGGGTGCACACCTCATGGAACAGGGACCCCTCAAAGGTGGAAGGCTCAGTGGTATCAAACATGTTAACCTTTTTTGACATAGTCACTTTTTCTAGACTTGTGGAACATAATTGAAAGTGCGGGAATACCTCGGCCTCCTCACAATATAAACAGACAGTCTTAGGTATAGAGGGAGTACCCTCTAAAACGTCAGAGTCCTTGATAGCTATGGGCTATGTCCTAATATAACAATAACAAACATTATATAAAATATAAAAACGGCACCTTTATAACCCCAATGGTTGGGGCACTCACCACCTCCTATGTCCCAGGCAAACAGAGTAGACTGCTTCTCTCCAATAACCAGCACGGTCAGAGAATAGGAAGTAAAACTACGACCACACCCAGTCACATGGCGCGCAACCTAGGACCGCCTCTGCTAAGGAAAAGCGTGCCAAGCTTGTAAAGCTGCGCAGCTCTAAAGTGAAAGTAACCTGTATGTTCCAACCTCAGCCTATGAGCCTCAGAAAACATCTCACACATAACGCAGTATGAATTAAATAAAAATTGAGATTAATCCCCCCTCAGGAGATATTAACCCTTGATTTCATACAGATAAAAGAAGCCACACTGTGACCCTGTCTTCTAGCATTACCATATGTATAAAAAAATGAAACAATCTTACTGAAATCTATGCTATGGAACAGAAACACAGCCTCTTAAGTGTGACAGTCTTGTAGCATCGCTCCTGACATGGACTTGACTAATGAAAGCAGGCAGTGAAACTCATCAACACTGATTTCTTAGGAGCTGTTGTTAATACGAGTCTGGATGGTTTCGCAGAAAGACTCTCCCTGCATCTCCAGACCCTAACTTTCATCAATACTCTCACTGAGAGGCTGACAAGACTACTTAAAACTCCAGTCCCATTTCAAAGAGTAGATACCCTTCATAATGAACTACTCTGTATCTTCTGACACTTCTCTGCCAACCTCCTGTGACGAAAAGCAAAGAATGACTGGGATATGAGGGAAGTGGGGGAGGTATTTAAGCCTTTGGCTGGGGTGTCCTTGCCTCCTCCTGGTGGCCAGGTTCTGTTTTCCCACAAATAAGGAATGAAGCCGTGGACTCTCCTCATATTAAGAAGGAAAATTAAAGTTTCACAAGTCAGATAGAACATACAATTAAAATAAATCAAAAGTATTTCTATCATCAATTTCTATGAGAGCACACTGGGATATCTCAGAAGCATATACATGCCTTCAGCACTATATGTATAAGGTTGTGAAAACATAGCTGCAAACATTGCAGCAATATAGTGTTCAACATCCATTCCTGCTCCTGAGCATCCACAGGCAAAGCATATGAAGCTGATCTGATTTGATCCCATTAATGAATTAGAGCCTGATTTTCAAAAAACCTGCCAGCATATAAAGAAATCACACAAAAATTAGTTGTTGTTTTTTAAAGCATTATACTGTGATACATGTGTCTCTCTTATTTAGACCCAGAACTCTGCATAACAAGATAAACAGCTCTCAAGCTAAAACTTACCTTTATAAAATTATTTAAGGGACCTATTACTACTCACAAAATGTCTTAGATAATCTCACCAGACCAGAGATCTTTTAGAGAATCGGCCCCAAAAGTTATTTAGTAAGCATTTCCCAATAAGTCTTTAGACCTTATTTCTTTATTTCCAGATCCAACATGTTCCATCGTCTCCAGACCTCATCTTCTCTCCTTCTATTGCCATTGACTATTCCGAAGGCTCAAATTTCATAACCCTATCTTATAATGTAAATGCATCACATGTTCCAACAAGATTTAATCTATGGTATGTCTAACAGTCTCCTTAACAAATAAAACATTTCTGTGATATTTAAAAAAAAAAAAAAAATAATATAAAGTATAGGAATTTTAGTAGTTTTCTTTCTGTTTTGGGGATGAAACATGTGTATTCTTTCTGTATCTTTCTCTCATGGTTTTCTTGTTGAAATACATCTCTGTGGATCACCTTTATATGTGCCTCAGTTTTACATTATCTTTAAAATTTGAAATTAATTTAATCCCGTCATTTTCTATCCAAGTTGGTTGACACTTTGTTACTTCTATGTTTATATTTTTATTTTCCCTGTAAACCTTTTTTTTTGCATTGTATATATAGAAAATCATAGTAAGACTATTTATTCTAATGATAAAAAATACTATTTAAATGAAATAGAAAATAATTGAATTTACAATAACATATCCTATTAATTTTTAGCAGCCAGAAGTTTTTGTAAAAGTGCAGTGAGATTTTCCTCATATACAATTAGTTTATACCGCTTGAGGTTTGTGTGTTTTTTTTTTGTTTGTTTTTTTTTAGGAATATGTTCAAATGGAAGATTCTTCTCATATTTTATTCTCTAGATTTATTTTCCCCAGCGAGAGACCATTACGTCTATATTCTAGCTTCTAAATTTCTACAGCAAATGATTTTCACATTACTAGTTCCTACAATTTTCCCATAATCTATTAACTTGTTCATCACTAGTGGCTCCCTTAATGTTTAATATTTCAAAATTGGTTCCCTATCTAAGTGGCCAAATAAAAAATTGAGGTCATAGAAAATTCTACAGCGAAAACCTAATAATGCAGAATGAGAGGTTATGACGGGTTACTGGGTTTATGATTCGTATTTCAGCTTAACACAATCTAGCTCTGAACCTCATTTTTCACACTCTTGTCACCACAAAAACTCACCAGAGAGCAAATAAAGCATTTCAAGGTCCTGTTTTTTTGTTTTGTTTTGTTTTTTAGTCACTGTTTCTACTATGTGATCTGTGAAATAATGTGGGAAGCAAAGGTATATATTTTTTACTGTGATTCTGCCTTGAATAACAGGAGTGATTTGTAAACTATTTTTGATAGGTATCGGTCCCTAGTGATATTGAGACATCTGACAGATAGTGTCCCTTATCTCATTCAGTCACCGCTGCTTTGCACTATACCTGCAATGCACTGAATCATTTTTATTGGGTCATCTGTCTGAATTTTCCTCCGGCCTAAGGTAGATCAAATTGATGCCAAATACATTTTTTCACATCTATTCGTCCCACTGTAAGACATTATATTGCCTAGTTGATTTGGTATCTTTCCAAGTGGCTTTCACCTGTCTTTATGCTAGTTCGGAAAAGGATAATTCTATGTTCTTGGTACAGTCAGCCTATGTAACATTGTAAATCGTGTTGACTTTTTCACCAAAATAACTGTCCCTTGCTGACTACCTATGAATAAAATATGTATTCAAATTTTTTTCATAAACATTGTACTGAATTTTTACATAGATATACTGCTTATGGTTCAAATGATTATATATACAGATGCAGTATATAGGAATACAATGGCAATTCAACTACTAAACACAGGATAAAGACTTTGAATAAAATTAATTTATCGAGTTAATGAAGCATGTAGCTATATATTTATTATATATATATTCCTAAACCACCTAAACAATAATATTTATGTGTTCACA